>NC_041387.1:221315892-221317544 GCF_002162155.2 Triticum dicoccoides | reverse complement strand
CCGACCCCCCGAATCACCCCTGCACTCCGGTTACTCCCCCCGGTGGTCGTAGTGCCGTGCCCCCCATCACCGCCGGCCTCGTCCGCTGCGGCCAACACCCATAACCCACAGGTCCACTGGATTGAAACCTGACTCTTCTTTATGACCCGAACTCTAATGTATCATTTGCACCTGGCTTCGTATGTGATTCGCAAGCTGAATGCTATACCATTATTCATTCTGGAATCAGACACCATGTTATTCTCGTTGTTCAAACCCCCATTCCAGCTTCTGTCTAGTCATTGAATGATTGCCTACCCGTTTGAAATTTTGGTACCATCGTATATTGCACTCAACGAATTCACTGAAATACAACTCGTGCGGTACCTTGTGTATTTCCCATTGAGTTCACCGTCAGATGCCCTGCTCTGTGGAGATGCGTTCTTCCGGAGTTTTTCCCCTTGATCGCGTTCGTAGGACGATGGAGATCCCGAAGGAAGGATGACAAATTGATCATGGTGACTTGAAGCAGAGAAATAAAGACATCAGCGAAAGGGGCCAACCTCTTCGAAAGGGCAGCCAAGACTGAGAAGACTCGTAAGGTTTTTTGCTACCAACACCTTCCCCCTTACTCCACCGCTTAAATCTCGGGACGAGATTTCTTGTAGTGGAGGAGAATTGTGACGCCCGGATAATCAGACTACAGTAATCCCACGTTAGCGATGCCATGTCACCCCGGTTACTATTACTAACCTCTCGTTAGTTCAAAACCGGTTCAAAAGTCAAATTCAAAATATGTCAACAACAAAATATTTCAAACTTTAAAACTAAAATGATCGGAGTGTGTCGATTAATCCATAAGTAGTGGTAGGTGATGAAACCACACTTTTATAAAATATTTATGTGCACTAAAATAATTAAGACAATAATTTTAAAATACTTAATAAATGCTTTTATGTATACAGGTAATTGTAAGCTAGTTAAGATAATGTGTGAACATTTTATTACAGTGAGTTATGCTACCTTACTAATTTAGGTATGAGTTTTATAGTTTGATAAAACTGTTTTGATATTAAAACCTTTTAAACCGAAGCAAAATAAATAAAAGTAAAAGGTCAAGAAAAAGAGAAAAGGGGGGAAATCCCCCTGCCCCTTGGGCTTCGGCCCACCAGGCCACAACTGACCAGGCCTGGCCCAACCGGCCACCCCCCATTCCCCATATCTCCCACGACCCAAACCCTAGCCCCACCCAGACCGCACACTCACCCCCCACGTCGCCCACTGCCCTCCCCCGATCCAGATCGGATCGGGGCTTGCCGCGCCTGTACGCCGCTGCCTGGATCGCTGTCGCCGTCCATCACCACCTCGGCCCCGCCACTCGACACACTCGCCGGAGCTGCCCCGCCGGAGCTGCCTCCTCTTCCACGCCGGCCTGCTTCCTCGTTGGACGCCATCCCCATCCTCCCCCTCAACAACCGCTGCCCTTGTCTCTGCACACCACCGTGAGCTCCCTCCTTTCCCCTCTGTCGTCGGCGCCTTCCATAGCGCACACACGCCCCGCCCCGCACGCGACCGAGCCTCACCTAGCTGCACCTTGCCCCGGAGGCGCCCAGCCGCGCCGGACCGTCCCGCCCCCGCCTCTCCTTCCCCGACCGGCTCCACCACCGGACTCC
>NC_041387.1:221285283-221315096 GCF_002162155.2 Triticum dicoccoides | reverse complement strand
CCCCGCCACTCGACACACTCGCCGGAGCTGCCCCGCCGGAGCTGCCTCCTCTTCCACGCCGGCCTGCTTCCTCGTTGGACGCCATCCCCATCCTCCCCCTCAACAACCGCTGCCCTTGTCTCTGCACACCACCGTGAGCTCCCTCCTTTCCCCTCTGTCGTCGGCGCCTTCCATAGCGCACACACGCACCGCCCCGCACGCGACCGAGCCTCACCTAGCTGCACCTTGCCCCGGAGGCGCCCAGCCGCGCCGGACCGTCCCGCCCCCGCCTCTCCTTCCCCGACCGGCTCCACCACCGGACTCCGTCGAGCTTCACCGCGCCCGGGCCCGCGCTCGCCGTGGCCACCAGCCTCCCCTGCCTTGGCGACCTGTCGAGTCCGCCGCACCCGCCATCACCTCCCGCGCGTAGCCACGCTGGTTCCCCTGGCCTCGGCTCCGACCGCGCTCCCACTCGCACTGGCCTCGCCCGCAGCCCCCTTCCGTGCTGCCTCCCTCCATCGCAGCCTCCCCTGCCACCATCGTCGCCGGCTTGCGTCCACCCGGACTGCCTCAGGCCACCGGCCTCCCCCTATTCCGGCGCCATGCCGTGGCCGTCGGCGCCGAGTCGGGTGCTCTCCTGTCGGTCACACCCGCAGCACCCATTTGGGCGGCGCCCGATGCCCGTACCCAGCACCCGCTAGGCCCCCCGGGGCACTGACTAGGGGGCCCCGCCCCAGAACGGTTTTTAGAAGAAAAAAAGAATTGAAAAAATTAAAATAAATAAATGAATAAATAATAATAGTAATAATAGTATATAATAGATGAATAATTAATATTAAAATTAATTAATTAACTAAATAATTAACTTAATTAATCTTGTTTACTTGAACTAATTAAACTTGATTAACCTAATCACTTAGGTTAGTTAATTAATCTGTTAGGTTAATTAGCACCCAATGACAACTGGGACCCACATGTCAGGTTGACCAGTCAACCCCCTATTGACTGCTGATGTCAGCATGACATCATGCTGATGCCATAAATCCAATTTCGAATTAAGTTAAATAATTAATTAAATTCTAGAAATTAATAAAATCTTTAGAAAATCATATCTTTTAGTTTGTAACTCGGATTAAATTATTTTCAACATGGAAGTTGCTCAGAATGACGAGACGAATCCGGAAACGCAGCCCATTCATCCGCCACGCATCCCTAACCTATCGAACCCGCAACTTTCCCCCTCCGGCTCCTCTGCCCGAAAACACGAAACACCGGGAATACTTTCCCGGATGTTTTCCCCCCTTCACTGGTATCACCTACTACCGCGTTAGGGCACACCGAACACCGTGTATTGTCTTGTTACGCTTTGTGATGCTTTGATTGCTCTGTTATTTATTGTGTTCCCTCTCCGTTACTTCTTTCCGATAGACCCCGAGACTGCCGGCGACCCCCAGTTCGACTACGGTGTTGGTGACTCGTCCTTCTTGCCAGAGCAACCAGGTAAGCCCCCCCTTGATCACCAGATATTGCCTATTCTCCTCTATACTGCTTGCATTAGAGTAGTGTAGCATGTTACTGCTTTCTGTTAATCCTATTCTGATGCATAGCCTGACATTGTTGCTACATCTGTTGATACCTTACATGCAATCCTAAATACTTAGTATAGGATGCTAGTTTATCATCATTGGCCCTACATTCTTGTCAGTCTGCCTTGCTATACTATTGGGCCGTGATCACTGGGGAGGTGATCACGGGTATATACTATACATACATACATACTATACAGATGGTGACTAAAGTCGGGTCAGCTCGATGAGTACCCACATGTGATTCTGATGAGGGGGCTGAAAGGACAGGTGGCTCCATCCCGGTAGAGGTGGGCCTGGGTTCCCAACGGCCCCCGACTATTACTTCGTGGCGGAGCGACAGGGCAGGTTGAGACCACCTAGGAGACAGGTGGGCCTGGCCCTGTTCGGCGTTCGCGGATACTTAACACGCTTAACGAGATCTTGGTATTTGATCTGAGTCTGGCTACTGGCCTATACGCACTAACCAACTACGCGGGAACAGTTATGGGCACTCGGCGTCGTGGTATCAGCCGAAGCCTGCTTGACGTCAGCGACGGAGCGGCGCGTGCCGGATTGGAATGTAAGCCTGCTCTTGTATTAAGGGGGCTAGTTCTGCTTCCGGCCGCCCTCGCAACGTGTAGGTGTGCAATGGGCGATGGGCCCAGACCCCTGCGTGCATAGGATTTAGACCGGCGGGCTAACCTCTCTGTTGTGCCTAGGTGGGGCTGCGACGTGTTGATCTTCCGAGGCCGGGCATGACCCAGGAAAGTGTGTCGGGCCAAATGGGATTGAGCATGTTGGGTTATGTGGTGCACCCCTGCAGGGAAGTTAATCTATTCGAATAGCCGTGATCTTCAGTAACAGGACGACTTGGAGTTGTACCTTGACCTTATGACAACTAGAACCGGATACTTAATAAAACACACCCTTTCAAGTGCCAGATACAACCCGGTGATCGCTCTCTAACAGGGCGACGAGGGGAGGATCGCCGGGTAGGATTATGCTATGTGATGCTACTTGGAGATGCTACTTGGAGGACTTCAGTCTACTCTCTTCTACATGCTGCAAGACGGAGGCTGCCAGAAGTGTAGTCTTCGACAGGATTAGCTATCCCCCTCTTATTCTGGCATTCTGCAGTTTAGTCCACTGATATGGCCCTTTACACATATACCCATGCATATGTAGTGTAGCTCCTTGCTTGCGAGTACTTTGGATGAGTACTCACGGTTGCTTTTCTCCCTCTTTTCCCCTTTCCCTTCTACCTGGTTGTCGCAACCAGATGCTGGAGCCCTGGAGCCAGACGCCACCGTCGACGACTACTACTACACGGGAGGTGCCTACTACTATGTGCAGGCTGCTGACGACGACCATGAGTAGTTAGGAGGATCCCAGGCAGGAGGCTTGCGCCTCTTTCGATCTGTATCCCAGTTTGTGCTAGCCATCTTATGGCAACTTGTTTAACTTATGTCTGTACTCAGATATTGTTGCTTCCGCTGACTCATCTATGATCGAGCACTTGTATTCGAGCCCTCGAGGCCCCTGGCTTGTATTATGATGCTTGTATGACATACTTATGTTTTAGAGTTGTGTTGTGATATCTTCCCGTGAGTCCCTGATCTTGATCGTACACATTTGCGTGCATGATTAGTGTACGATTGAATCGGGGGCATCACAATATGCATGGTGATGGAGACAAAGTATTTTCGAAAGACTTTTCGAAAACCCCGTCGGGTGCCACTTATGCTTGAGGGAGATGATGAGTTGGGTAGCCACATGATGACAAAGTGGTGTACTGAGGCAAGTGTGTGTTGTTTTCAAAACGGATTGGTTTAAGTTGCGACCGTTATTCCAACCTTACATTTGCAACCACTCTACCCTTTTATGGGAAAGGGCATTATTGATTACCTAGGCTGATACTAGCTTGGAGCCCGCATTACTAGTGACGGGGGAGAGTTGGTGCTCTCTCTCGAGACGGGGTCGTGCCAGGTTGGGCGGCCATGACTATTTTTACAGGGCACAGGATACACCGTTGCGTCCCCTCTCGGATGTTACGATCTCGAGTGAGTCTCGTATGATGTACATCGTGAGGATACGGAACAACGAGTGGACTCCTTGTTAGTGTCTTCTATGGAAAGATAGTGATCGGGTGCTTACCCCGGGTACTTGAGGTATCGCGGGTCGTGGATGACACGGAAGTTCCCCGGATCTTGTGGGTAAAGTGTGCAACCTCTGCAGAGTGTAAAACTATTCGAATAGCCGTGTCCACGGTCAAGGACAATTGGGTAACCGCTCTTGGGCTACGTCCACATGTTTACAAACCAGTGTGTTTGGATAAGTGGGGAGAACTACTTGGGTCAAGTCAAAGGACTTGACATGATTGAGTTGGGTTGATGCCCACTCTATTTATGTTGATATCTGTAACCTGTCCTCATGGTTAATTGAATTCTCCTGATGCATGTCTTACAAGTTGTTGAACATGTCATTGCACTCAAAACTAGCTTTCTGCAAAAATTTACCTATATCATGCATTGTTGTATCTTGAACCAAAACATGGGTTGCTTGCGAGTGCATTCAATGTACTCATTGGCTTGCCACTGGTTATTTTATTGGCCAGTCATGAAAGAACAGGATATAATGAAGAGTACCTTGGTGACGAACATGCGAGCTAGGATGCTTCCCAGTCAGAATGCCTGTAGGGTTAAGGTAGATGGCACGGGTCCAAGTCACTATTGAAGATTCCCGCTGTGATGATACACTCAAGACTTGACCATAATGGTCCTACTTGTGTAAAACCATATGTATGGATGTAAGACTCTTGTTATTCAGCTTCTGTGTGTTCAGTGAACATTGATCTCTAGGATCACTATACACGTGCATTCGGTGATCTTGACTTATGAGTTGGGGTCCCCACAGAGCTGGTATCAGAGCCATCCTGACTGTAGGAAGCCTTAGTTAGCATGGTCGTTAGTTAGGGTAAAACTATTTACAAAACTATTACAAGTTTTCAAAACTATCTATAATTATCTTCCCTTCTCAGTTTTTCAAAAACTAAGGTATACTTTCCCCATCGATCTCTTCCCTTCAAAACTATTGCAAACGGTCGCTAGCACCCTCAAGCCCTTGACCATGGGATTCCTTGTAATCCTCGTCGATAGACTAGAAGGAGTGCACCTTGCCAAACACTCACCCACCTCTTTTGAACCCAAGATTCATGACACCACGACAAGACGATGCCAACAGAAGATACGCCTTTGAAGAATGAGGACGTGAAGACCCAGAGGATGGTGACACCTTTGAGTTTGCCCCGGATGATACAACCTTGTCCTATGATGATCAGGGTGTAAGATATGCAAGACCATGATAGACATCGCTAATAGAGCAATCATGTCCTTACTGTTGTTGTATCGGCAACCACCGATGGATGAGAACCTCGCCATTTGGCCCGCCTCACTATAGTAAGCAGGAAAACGGTTCTCTTCATCCCCCACTCTTGGTGTCGATGTTTTCATCAACGTAACCGACATGTTGGACCTCTACTATGCCTTGTTAATATCATTGCATAAGGGATTACCTACCTGGTACCATCGACGCCTTAGAAGGCAAAAGGGGTCGTCATGATTAAGAAGACAACAGAAGACCGAGTCAATGCCTGCTATGAGGAGCCACCTTCCCATCACTTCAACAGGCGAGAAGTTGTTAAAGAATATTCAGGCTCAACCCGGAATTGTTTCATCGAACAACTACAAGAGACGTAGCAACACCTGAGGAAAACCCGAAAGACTGCATGAGGCACAAAGTAAAGCACGACTACTTAGTCCGAGAACCCCTAGGGTAGGATGAGTCGTGTACCCCCCTATGCGTAGTCGAGTCCGTATGATAGTTCGAATAGAACCATGACTGTGTGTTTCTTGTTTTTATTTGTTTGTGTTTTGATATAGGTCGCACTTTTGCCCTAGGCGACAAGTATGCGACTATATCACTTTCCTTACCTTGCTTCTTCTGTTTGGCCCTTTTTGCACCTATTTGGTTGCACTTGCACTATAGAACCCCCTTTAGGCGTTCCCCTCCTCTATGCTACTTTTCCTTCTCATCTCTCTCCTCAACTAAAGACAACAAATACAATATGCACCAAGGATTCCACTTCGGCGACCAACAAGCACTAAAGACATTTGCTACAACCTCCTCGACCAAGTACAACCCCGTATGTTTATACCTCAAGACTAGAACCCTATTCCTATACCCTTCGAGACTTCACGAGATACTCCAACACAAACCCTTAATCATGTGCTTAATAACCATGCACAACAATGGGTTCATTATGGAACTAGTGGACGTAGTGAACAAGCACATTATCATCCTAAGATAGTACCAGAACTGGCGATGCCATAGGGTAGACCAAATTGAGGATATATGAACAGAGGACAAATGACTTGATGAGTTTATATCAGTGACCTTGAGGAGTTATGGAGACTTTGGTAGATCATGAGACTTCCATGTTGGCAGATGAACTTGGTGGGATCAGTTAATAGAATAGCATAACTTTTAATGCCCCTGAGTAAAATGGATTTAATAGGACAATTATGATCGCAAGCTGAAATTCTTCGAAGTATTTGGATTTAACTTAGCCATGGGATATTGATAGGAGACAGTTGATATTACGTAAATGACTTGGGGGAACATGTAAGAATTCTCATTGGACAAGAGATTTGGATTTAAGTAGGTGATTCTAGTTGAATATAGATGTTGAGTATGTCTACATGGTTCGGAGTAAATTGGATTTAGATTGATGATCTCGATCATGATGCCATGTTTCTCGGTGGACGATAAACTAGGAGATTGGACTAATTGTCGGAGTTTATTTAGGTATCTTTATGAGCTTGACCTTGTAGTATTACTAAATCACAATAACGGGAATTGGTGGACTGACTATAGTAAGGCAGCCCTTTCAAGTATTGGGGATTATAAGGACTTTAGGAGATCATGTGGAACACCAGCATAGGTGTTGGATTTGTAGAATTATTGGATTATGTAGTGATTAATGGAAGTTAACGGGTTGTTGGAGTTGATTCATAGAAAAGGAAACAAGATTTTGGAGTGGCATACGACGTGTTTCCTTAGGATAGAGATGCACTAGCATGGACCTTGGAAGAATAGGATGAGCACTTGGATTGTCCTGTTTTACTCCAGCTTGAAAGCTTGTATGCTCTACCCATGGATTTTTAAGGGTAGCCACACACATGAGTTTGGGGATCGTAGACATATATGATTTTGTTAGACCTCCTCTTGGGAGTCATGAGGATATGAATAGCATGAGTGATGATTGGAGTTGACCTATACGAAATGATGCTTTCAACAGTATAAGGTGATCTGTTTGGAGGACTAAGTAGAACAATTGGCATCTCAAGAATTGTGCTCAAGGATAAACGTTCACTCGCACCCTAGAATCCTTGAAACCCTTAAGCCCTACCAAGCTACAACATGGTCGGACCATGCCCGTGGGTCTTGACTCTAGATCAAGAACACCTTGGACCATACTCAACCCTGACCACCACCAAGACCCCCATCCTACTTTATGTTCCTCATGAACAAAGTCTTCATGGAGTACTTGGACAAGTTGGTTGTCATCTTTATTTTGGTAACATACTTGTCTACCCGAAGGCGGAAGAAGAATCACTGAGCCGGTCAAGGAACATCTGAAGATCGCCATGTCCAGAAGCAAGAACTACATCAACCACCATCGTCAAGAAGTAAACCTCCGCATCAAAGACCAGGCATATCTGCAAGCCACTTCTCTCAAAGGAACCAAGCATTTCCGTGTCAAAGGGACGCTCACACCAAGATTTATCGCCCCCCTTCGAGATCACTCCAAGATTTAACAACCCCCTCTGAGATCACTACGAGATGAAGAGAAGACAGTTACCAGCTGGAGTTGCCACCTGAGTTACCTAATGTGCACAACGCTTTCCATGCATCACAACCCCGGAAGTGTTTCAAACTTCCTAACTTGCCCGATCTCTACGAGGGCATTGACCACCAAGCCATCGACCCCTAGCCCAATCTAACCTACTGCGAGCTACCCATTAGCAACCTGGATCAAGAAGAACGTCATACATGAAGCCACGCCATCGAGTACTTCAAGGTTCAGTGGGGCACCAAACGGAAGCAGAAGCAGTATGAGGACGTGAAGACTACCCCGGATCCAAGTTCTCGTATTCCTTTCCACGCCTAGTTTAGGAATCTCGGGGACGAGATTCTTGTAAGGGGGGTAGGTTTGCCACACCCTGATTTTCATGCCACTACACTTAAGCTAACAATCATGATAAAATGTGGTTTGACAAAAACTTTTGAGTGTTTTGGACCTTGCCTTGATTGGTTTATGTTTGTTGTTTGAAAGTGCTCTAAAAATAAAATAAATCCTCCAACTCTTATACTCCTTCTCATTGATCCAAAAACCTTTCCCAATGATCATACCATGTGTACAGGACATAAAAATAATTTCTTGCAAAATAATTTGGCCAAATAGTATTTTCAAAAATTAGTTTTTCAAAAACCCCTGAATTGAGGTTTGCACTGCAAGTACTTAATTAAGGGCAGTAAAAATCTTTCCAAAAATATATTTGACTCCTATTAGATATAGGATACCCAGAAACCACAAAAATATAATTTTAAAAGTTATTTTCCTATTTTATTTAAAAGCTTTTTCTTAAGGCAAGAAATGGTCTTTAATAGGGAAAAATTATTTTATTGTCTTAAAAATATTTTACAAAAATCAGGGAAACTCAGTGGGCGTATATTTCCCATATATAAGAGTTTCAACATATGGTCATGTTCAAAATATTGGACAAAACCTCCCAAAACCATTTCTGCCAATTTCAAGGATTTGAAATATTTCTACAGGAAATACTTTCATATAAATCCAAGAAAAATCCATCATGTCACAAATGCCCTATTAGGTGATCTTGCCAAGTCTCATGTGTTGGAGAACAAGATAACATCATCAAATCCCCTCAAAACCATTTCTGTCCATTTTGAAGTTTGAGCAACTTTACATTGCCAAACATTCCCAAATGTTCTCAAACCTTGTGAACATGCTCAAATGTTCTAATTATACATCTATACCAAGTGGCACAAGTTGGAGAACAAGTTAACTTGATTAAAGGGCCCCAAAACCCTTCCTGTCAAGAACCAAATTTGAACAACTCTACATTGGCAACTTTCTCCTTTTGATCTCAACTTTTGTGGACATATTCATACCCTCAAATGAGGACACTACACCAAGTGTGCATCAAGGAGAATAGATTTGCAATACTAAATCTTGGAGAGTCCATTTCTGCTGATTTCTAGGGTTTACAAAAGTTGCATTGGCAACTTTTCCCAAATGAACTCAATCTTGGTGGAAGCTCTTATTTTCTCATACCATTTGACCCTGTCAAGCCTCATGACAAAGGGAGATAAACAACTTGCCCAAACCAATATCAAACACCTTCCACCATTTTACTAAAACCCCTGTTTTGACCACTTCCACTCTTCTCCATGGCCTCAACTTTTTAGCACAGCTCCTCCAAGTCCTCCTCTACCCCCAGTAACAATGGCTGCATCTCAGCTCAATGATTGAGGGGTGAAACCTCCTCATTTACCCCTCTGGACAGCCACAACACCCTTCTCTCTCACCCCTCCTCTCTCACCAGAGCCCCTCCAGAGCATCCAAGGATCCCTATCCTTTCTTTACTCTCTCCCACACCTGCTAGACACCAATGGACATGCCCACTGTGCATATAAAATGGCATGCCAGCCATTTGCACGCTCTAGAGCGCGCTACAGTGCGCTACCGCACTGTAGCCGCCCCCTGCCAAGCACCTCCGGCCACCTCGGCTCTCCCCCTCACGCCAGCCGATGCTCATCGGCGTCCGCAGCACGCCAAGCCTCTGTCCCCCTCCTCCTGCTCCCTCCTGCTGCCCTTGCTCGCACGCGCGCGCCGGCTGCCCGAGAGATCCAATGAGCGGCCTCACACGTGCGAAGCTCTCGCCCTTCCCTGCTCCTTCTCTCCCTTCCCCTGGTCGTAGACCTCCTCCACTAACGCCCCGGACATGCCCACATGAGCCCCCGTGACCTGCAGTAACGGCAACAGCCTCGCCGACGCACTGGACCACGTGAGCCACAGGCCGGGTATATAAAGCCGCCCCAGGCCCCCTATGGATCTCCTTCGCTCTCTCTCCATCCCAGAGACCCCCTAGAACAAGCCACTCCCCTCCTTGTGCCCTCCATAGCCCCCCATGGCCGGAGAGCCGCCGTTGGCACCGGGCTAAATTCGCGACGCCTGAACCCCGTCCCCTCCACCTATGCGTCTCAATGCATCTCCACCGACCCCCTGAATCAACCCTGCCCTCCGGTTACTCCTCCCGGTGGCCATAGTGCCGTGCCCCCCATCACCGCCGGCCTCGTCCGCCGCGGCCAACACCCTGCTCAACCCGGTGCCCCTGGGCGATCGTGCCACCCATGGTTGGACGTGTCCGGGTCCCCTGAGCACGCCGGTGGGCGGAGCATCGCCAGAGACGCCCTGTAGCGCTGGCGGCCAGCGTCGAACGCCTCCTCTGTCTCCCTTCGCACCCGTGCGGGAGGTTGAGGACGAACCTGCAGCCGGGCCCCGCTCATCAGTGGCCCAGCCACCGGGCCACGCTGGCAAGTGGAGGCGCGTTCGGCTTCTCCCGCGTCCCCGCAGCGAAAGCGTACTCTGGCTGGGCACCTTCGACATCGCCCTATCGTCCGCGTGGCCAAGCCGCTAGGCCGGCCCAGTGCGCTGCGACGCTATGCTGCGCTCGGTGCGCGGTATAAGTATAACCCCCACTTCCTTTGTCTTTTTCTTTTTCCAGAAACTTGTAAAATCTCCCAAATATTCATATTACCTCCAAATTTTATGATTCAAATTCCTAGTGACCCCATAAATAATTCTCTACCTCAAGGAGTAACTTACACACTATTCCAGAATACTTTCTTTCACACATATTTCACAAAACCCCATTTCCCTATTTAAGTGATGGACTTTGGAAAATCACAGAGAGATCATCTTTGATCCAAATGCCATGATTCAAATTTCTAGATTCTTCTAAGTTCATAACTTAGTTTATGAACATTTTTCTTAATACTTTCTGTGCCACACAATATAATGAGCCATTTCTTCATATTTGTCAAGTTTGCAAATTCATAGGAAATTCATCTGAATTCCAAATCCAGTGAAACCAACTCCTAGATGCTTCTAAGATCATGGTTTGTTAAATGGGTGCCTTTGCTCATTTTTCAAAAATATATTTTTGTACACTTCTTGCAAATCCATAAACCCCTTGATTCCATCATATCAAAATGTTTAGAAATATCCACTGACCCAATTCCAATGAAACTAGTCTGGTTATTTTTCATATAACCAGTGGTGTCCTAGAAAAGTCAAATTAATATTTTTAGAGAACTTTTATTTCCTGCCTTGTTGTGTTGCTTATTATGGTTGCTTTCGATAGTTGACGAAATAGATGAAATGCTCGGAGTTGGAGCAGAGATATTTGATGACCTCGAAGACTTTGTTAAAACAGGCAAGCAGCCCTTTGACCATGTCTATGAAACCCTTTTTATGCATGTCACATAGCACCATATTGTTGTTGCAACAGAATCATGATGAGGTGGTAACCACTTTGATGGTTTGCCACAGTACTTCCTTGTTGATACTTGCATTGTGTATGACCCTACCTTCTTATGAGGGTTATGCCGGTGGGGGTAGATAGGATGCTAAAGTAGTGCTACGCAAAAAGGGACGGGAATATGCATGGTGATGGAGACAAAGTATTTTTGAAAGACTTTTCGAAAACCCCGTCGGGTGCCACTTATGCCCGAGGGAGATGAAGAGTTGGGTAGCCACTTGATGACTAAGTGGTGTACTAAGGCAAGTGTCTGTTGTTTTCAAAACAGATTGGTTTAAGTTGCGACCGTTATTCCAACCTTACATGCGCAACCACTGTACCCTTGTATGGGTAAGGGCATTATTGATTACCTAGGCTGATACTAGCTTGGAGCCTGCATTACTAGTGACGGGGGAGAGTTGGTGCTCTCTCTCGGGACGGGGTCGTGCCAGGTAGGGAGGCCATGACTATTTTTACAGGGCACCGGATACACCATTGCATCCCCTCTTGGATGTTATGATCTTGAGTGAGTCTGGTATGATGTACATCGTGAGGATACGAGACAAAGAGTGGACTCCTTGTTAGTGTCATCTATGGAAAGATAGTGATCGGGTGCTTACCCCGGGTGCTTGAGGTATCGCGGGTTGTGGATGACACGGAAGTTCCCCGGATCTTGTGGGTAAAGTGTGCAACCTCTGCAGAGTGTAAAACTATTCGAGTAGCCGTGTCCATGGTCAAGGATAGTTGGGTAACCTCTCTTCGGCTATGTCCACATGTTTACAAACCAGTGTGTGTGTTTGGATAAGTGGGGAGAACTACTAAGGTCAAGTCAAAGGACTTGACATGATTGAGTTGGGTTGATGCTCACTCTATTTATGTTGATATCTGTAACCTGTCCTCATAGTTAATTGAATTCTACTGATGCATGTCTTAAAAGTTGTTGAACATGTCATTGCACTCAAAACTAGCTTTCTCCAAAATTTACCTATATCATGCATTGTTGTATGTTGAACCAAAACATGGGTTGCTTGCGAGTGCATTCAATGTACTCATTGTCTTGCCACTGGTTATTTTATTAGCCAGGCATGAAAGAACAGGATATAATGAAGAGTACCTTGGTGACGAACATTCGAGCTAGGATGCTTCCCAGTCAGAATTCATGTAGGGTTAAGGCAGATGGCACGGGTCCAAGTCGTTATTGAAGATTTCTGCTGCGATGATACACTCAAGACTTGACCATAATGGTCCTACTTGTGTAAAACCGTATGTATGGATGTAAGACTCTTGTTATTCAGATTCTGTGTGTTCAGTGAGCATTGATCTCTGGGATCACTGTACACGTGCATTCGGTGATCTCGACTTATGAGTCGGGGTCCCCACACACTAGGCCTTCTTCATAGGCATCGGGCCTTCCTTCGGTTGGCGAGCTTCGCAGGCACCAGGCCTTCTTCACAAGAATTGGGCCTTTCTTCAGGGGTATAACTTCTAAAGGTGGTGAATGTTCCAGGCGTTCGGGATGGGCACCCCCTCCTAAGTCTCCAGACCTGGAAACAAGGACAACCTTGAACGGGCCCTCCCACATGGGCGAGAGCTTATGCAGCCCTTCCCTGGAGAGCATCCACCTGAGTACGAGGTCACCTACCTCGAGAGTCTTGGGGCGGATGTTGCGATAGTGATACCACCGTAGCGCCTGCTGGTATCTTGCTGCTCGCAGTGTGCCTTCACGACGGCATTCCTCCCCCAGCATGATGTCCATCCCCCGCATGGCGTCCTGCTGCGCCTCGTCAAATGCTAGGACCCGCATGGAGCGACGCCTGTCCTCGTGAGGGAGAACCGCTTCTGCTCCATAGACGTGGAAGAACGGGGTCTCGCCAGTTGGCTTGGTGGCAGTAGTGCGGATGGACCACAGCACGGCCTGGAGCTCATCGTACCAGCCCCTGCCGCAGGGCTCCAGCTTCTTCTTGAAGGTCCTGGTCTTGAGGCCCCTCAGGACCTCCGCGTTGGCGCGTTCGTCCTGAATGTTACTCTAGGGGTGCGCCACCGAAGCATGGCATATCTGTGTTCCAAGGTTAGCACAATACATTTTGAAGAGATTGCTGGTGAACCGCGAACCGTTGTCGGTGATGATGCAGTTGGGGACCCCAAACCGGCTCACGAGGCCCTTGATGAACATGACTGCAGAACCGGCTGGGATGGTGCGGACGGCCTCCACCTCTTCCCACTTGGTGAACTTGTCGATGGCGAGGTAGTGGTAGCGATAGCCCCCAGGCGCTCGAGGAAAAGGGCCCAAGATATCCAACCCCCAGACCGTGAATGGCCATGAGAGCAAGATGGTCTGCAGGCCCTGAGCTGGCTGATGGATCTGCTTGGCATGGAGTTGGCAGGCTTTGCAGGACCTCACCAGCTCGGTCGCGTCATTAAGTGCCGTAGTCCAGTAGAACCCACAGCGAAACGCCTTGCCGACGAGGGTCCGTGACGACGAGTGGTGTCTGCAATCTCCACCATGTATGTCGGCCAGCAGCTCCTTCCCCTGTTCCCTGGCCACGCGCTCCGCATCCTCCTCTTTCTCCGGTGGTGTCCCTTGCATCAGGTAGTCCTTGAATTACGTGGTCCAGCATCCCTCATAAGGCTCCAACACCAGGAGTAGGCGGGCTCCTGAGGTCGGGCTATAGGCCGGGGCTCCCATGGCAGGTGGCTTAGGGAGCTCCTCCCAAGGTTGTGCTGTGCTTGAAAGTGACGGTGTCGTCGATGGCTTGAAGAGTCGTTGCTCGAAAATGCCAGGCTCCTGAGACAGCCGCCTGGACGCCCTCTTGGCAATGTCATCAGCCTCTTGGTTGGTGCCGCGGGGCACATGCTGCAACTCCAACCCCCAAAACTGCCTTTCCATCTTGCGTACTTCCGCCAGATATGTGTCCATGTGCTCGTCCCTCGGCTCATACACCTTGTTGGAGAAGTTGACGAGGAGTTGTGAATCGCCCTTGATGACGAGGTGCTTCACCCCTAGTGATGTTGCAACTTTCAGGCCTGCTATGAGACCCTCATATTCTGCTATGTTGTTGGAGACCTTCTCACCCTGCTGGAAACAGAGCTGTACCGTGTAGTAGAGCTTGTCCTGAGTGGGGGATATAAGTACTGCACCAGCCCCCGCGCCCTGCCGCGAGAATGCTCCATCGAATTACATGACCCAGCCATCTGGTGCCTCACTTCCTGGGAAGAGAGACCGATCCTCGCCTGCCTCGAGCCCTGGCGCCTCTGTCCATTCTGCCACAAAATCTGCAAGTGCAGCTCCCTTGACGACCCTGGTAGTGCTGAACTCCAACTGAAATGCTTGCAGCTCGATGTTCCATTCGGCGACCCTTCCAGCGGAGTTGGGGCTCCTGAGTACCCGGGTAGGCTGAGACGACCTTGATGGGGTGACCTTGAAAGTAGTGTCGCAGCTTACGCGAGGCCAACAAGAGCACGAGTAAAATCTTCTGATGTCAGGACCCCAACTCGATGTCACGTCGATCTAGCCTGTAACACCTCATATCACTTTGCGGCCTCACGCACTGTATCCCCACGGGTGTCACCTTACCTTTGCCCGGGACCGTTTGCGCCTTTTGGCTCACGTATATGATAGTGCCGCTAGCATCCATATGATAAGGAGCCCGGGCTGACATGACTAGTCGTAAACCCAAAGTGGCACAGACTTACAGGGACAGGCATCCATGACCCAGCAACGAACGTGTCGGTCATCAGCAAGTGGGTCCGGGCTGTAGCACTGGGCTAGCAGGACTCCGGTAAACCGGGCTGTAGAGGGCTAACAGGACTCCGGTACTCAATGCGTGACATTTCCCCGAAGGGACAGACACAGGAACGAAGAAGGACACATGCCGGCCAGCCTAAGTGTTCCAGAGCAGTAGCAAGCTACCATGGCTCAGTGGTAACACTAGGAGACATTTCCCGGTAAGAGAGGCTACTAAAGATAAACAACTAGATAGTCAGATCCCACACATACCAAGCATTTCAATCATACGCACAATATGCTCGATATGTGCAAATATAACAAGGCATCACAACATGACTCTACGACACAAGTACTTTATTTAAGGCTCAGAGAGCCATACATAACATACACATAGGTACGGGTCACACGACCCAGCATTCAAGTCATACAGTCATACAGACCAGTAGCGGAAGTAACTTGTCTGAGTACAGACAACTAGTAAAATAAAAGAGGCTTGGAAAGCCTAGCTATACTACGTGGTCCTTCACAAGCTCAGGATCACCACCTGGGCCTTAGCCTACTCATTGATGTCAACGTCTACGAAGAACCCATCAGAAGGGGTTGCAGCGTCTTCTGTAAAAATGTAAATTATAGCAACATGAGTACAAAGGTACTCAGCAAGACTTACATCAGATCCTACATACATGCACATTATCAAGAAGGGTTGGTGGAGTTGTTGCAGCAAGCCAGCTTTGACTCTTGGCTAGGCTATCCTACGAGACTCCAACTTGAAATGGTTTTGCGTACACGAGTCCACTACTCACCACTTCAATACACTACCGAGGATCCACCTCCGTCTTCCTACGGAAGAGCCATCCTCGGCACTCACACTTATCTTGAGGCTTTTAGTAGTTTCCATTTACTTGTCTATGAACTGTATAGGCAACCAAGTAGTCCTTCACCGCGGACGCGGCTATTCGAATAGATCATGTTAACCCTGCAGGGGTGTACTTCTTCATACATGTTTCCACCACTTAGCGTCTGCACACGACATGTGCTCGGCAGACTTCAAGCGAAAGCCGACGTGGGTGTAGACCACGACCTACCTAAACACCTAAGTCTCTAGTCCAGGTTTATCGCCTATTCGGGTTCCATCCATGAGGAGATCCGGCCGGAGTTTCGCTCACAGCCCCAAACGATGTGAACAGGGTTCCGTGACACCAAACGGGTGCCCGGTTTACCCGGCCACGTACCTACCGCATCACAGCCCACCCCTACGGTCAGCGCTGTCCACAGCCTCCAGTAGGCTACAAACACCAGAAACTACTTGCAACCCCTGGACAGAGGACTAGGGTGAATAAGAAGTCGAGCGGGGTCATATTTCAGGGCCCAATGCATGGTAGTAGCTGTATCTTAAATCACACATACAGATCTCAGTGCTTAAGGTCGTCTTCAATGAAACAACCCACCATGTACTCCTTCATGGCCTTTCATCGATACCTTTACCAAATCGTGTTCACCACACCACTCTCATTACCGACATAATCATTTCACTCTAGCCCATCACCCAGATGAACCAGACCTGACATGACTCTAAGCATAGCAGGCACAGCAAGGTAGGAACAACACATACATATGGCTCAATCAACTCCTACACATGCTAGTGGGTTTCATCTAGTTACTGTGGCAATGACAGGTCATGCAGAGGAAGTGGGTTCAACTACCGTAGCACACAGCAGTTTGAAACGCGTTGTCTTAATGCAGTAAAAGAGAGCAGGAGCGAGAACACGGGATTGTATCGATATGATCAAATGGTTGGTTTCTTGCCTGATGGTTCGATGCACTGATACGGTTCTTCGTTAGGGTAATCACGGTACTCCTCGGAGACAGAACCTGCCGCAAAGAACACCGATACACAACCATCACCAAACAATGTGCAACAATATGATGCATGCATGAAACATGGCAATATGAGTGTGTTGGGCTAATGCAACTAAGACCAGAAGGGTTTGAACCAATTTGAATCAAAGATTCAAATTTCAAACTCAAACATGGCCCTTTAAAGTGTTTTTTCCTTGTTCTGCATTAAACATCAAGTTAACTTGTTTAATCATGCATGAAAATAGTACAGATGGATAGATTGGATTTTTCTGATCATTTTTCATATATAATTTGTCTGATTTGGAGTTACAGATTAAAAGTTATGAATTTTTGAAGTTTAAACTATATTCTGGAATTTCCTATATTAAAATAAATCCAGAAAATCAATTACTGCATCAGCCTGACGTCAGTGTGACATCAGCAGGTCAACGGGACACGGTCCGGGTCAAACCTGACAGTGGGTCCCGCGTGTCAGGGTGATTAGCTAAACTAAAATTAATTAAAACTAATCCTAATTAGTTAACAGGGCTGGGCCCCACCTGTCGTTGACTCAGGAGAGTCAACCAGGGCCCACCCGTGGTCAAACCCGGGTCGGCTGCACCGGCGTTTAGCCGCCGGCGAGCCCGACGCGGCGGCGGAAGTGGTTTTTGTCGTTCCGGCAACCAAACGAGCCGCGGAGGCCACCAGAGAGGAGCTGAGGACGAACCGCAGCTCTTGGTGGAGTCCGTTGGCCCCATGGTGGCCGGCGTTGGCGCCGGCGACGACTTTGGCGGGCACCGGAGTTCGGCCGAAGTCGAACTTGACGCAAGAGGGGTCGGTGAGGAGCGGGGAGTAGCTAGTTAGGTGCTACGTGACGCGGTGAGGATGATGGACACCGTGGAGTGGCCGGAAGATGACCGGGAGCACGTCGGCGACGAGCTCCGCGGCGGTGGGTGCGGTTGAGCTCCGGGAGGTCGCTACACGGCTCGGGAGCAAGAAAGAAGGAAGGGGAAGATAGCTAAGCTCACGGGGAGTTCGACGAAGCCCTTGGTGCGGCCGGGGACGGGCCGGAGCGACGTCGGCGTTGAAGGGGATCTCCGGCGACGGCAGTTCGGTCGAGGTCGATGCGGTGGGCTCGGGCCTTGCGAGCGCTCGGGGCTCGGCTTGCTCGAAAGAGAGGAGGGTAGCGGAGCTCCTGGACACGGCGGCACGGCGTGGGGTTGACGGAGGGCGTGGCTACGGCGAGGGGGTGGCGGCGATGGCGTCGGCCATGGCGGGGGAGCGCGAGAGAGAGGGGTTGGGGGAGAATGGAGGTGTCCTGCGGGTTCACGGCGCTGCGTAGAGCTCATCCAGCCCCGAGGCGAGGAGGTGGAGCAGGGCGGCAGCCAGCTGCGTGGCGCGCGCTGCGGTCGCCGTCGGGCACCTGCCTGCCTGCCTTGCCGGCAAGCAGCTCGCTGGAGCGGCGCTGGGCTGGGCCGGCAGGTGGGCCGGGTGCTGGCGCCAGGTAAGTTTTTCTATTTTTACTGTTTTCTGTTTTTTAATACTTCTGCAACTTTGTTGATTTATTAAAAATACTTAGGCAACTCCTAAAATCACCAAACTACTCCTGGTCCATAGTTGGATTATTTCCAACATGAAACATTTTAGTTTGGAGATATTTGAGCATTTAAATATTTTATATAATTTTAAATGCCCAAATTCAAATATTTATGATTTAATTCAAAAACCCTAAGATGGCCTAGGAAAATGTGCATCACTTTTGGCAGAGGATCTGAACCAAGACAAAAATGATGGGCATTTTAGAAGGGCATTTCAGGTTCATTGAAAAAGTTTTTAGTAAACCCTAATTGGTTTCAGAGGGGGCTGGGGGTTCTGTCATCCCCATTTCAGGTTTCTGATGAAAGAATAAACATGATGCAACACTCTAATGCATGAACTAGCTAGGGTGTGACAACTCACCCCCACTCAAAAGAATCTCGTCCTGAGATTTGGGTTCCTCCGGAAAAAGGGCGGGATACTCGAGTCGAAGACGATCCTCCCTTTCCCAAGTTGCTTCATCCTCAGAATGGTGCGACCATTGAACTTTGAGAAACTTGATATTATGACGTCGAGTGGTACGCTCGGCCTGATCGAGGATACGAATGGGGTACTCTCGATACGTGAGATTATCTTGGAGATCAAGCGTTTCGTGGTCCACTCCACGGATAGGATCCGAGAAGCAACGCCTGAGTTGAGAAACGTGGAAAACATCGTGGACTATGGAGAGATGTGGAGGTAGTTCCAACTGGTAGGCAACTTCTCCTCGTTTAGCGAGAATACGGAAAGGTCCAATGTAACGAGGAGCCAATTTGCCTTTGATATCGAAACGATGGGTCCCCTTCAGAGGAGTAACCCGAAGGTAAGCTTTCTCGTCAACCTCGAAAGTCATGGCCTTATGTTTTCGGTCATACTGGCTCTTTTGACGAGATTGGGCTGTTTTCAACTTTTCACGAACGATGCGAACTTGCTCTTCTGCTTCCTGAATCATATCCGGGCCAAAGAATTGTCTTTCCCCGGTTTCTGACCAGTTAAGGGGTGTTCGACACCGTCGTCCATAGAGAACTTCAAAAGGGGCTTTACCCAAGCTAGATTGATAGCTGTTGTTGTAAGCGAATTCGGCAAATGGAAGGCATTTCTCCCACTCCATTCCGAATGAGATAACAGAGGCTCGAAGCATGTCTTCTAGGATCTGGTTGACGCGTTCTACTTGACCACTCGATTGAGGGTGAAAAGTGGTGCTAAAGGAAAGGCGGGTTCCCATAGCATTTTGGAAACTTTCCCAAAATCGAGAGGTGAAAAGACTTCCTCGATCCGAGTTAATTTCCAAAGGAACACCGTGGAGAGACACGATTCGGGAGATGTATATGTCTGCCAACTGGCTAGTGGTTATACTCTCACGAACAGGTAAGAAATGGGCCACTTTGGAAAGACGATCGACAACGACGAAGATAGCATTATTCCCTCTCTTGGTCCAGGGAAAACCGGTAATGAAATCCATACCAATTTTATCCCATTTCCATTCAGGAATAGCTAAGGGTTGAAGGGTGCCAGCAGGCCGTTGATGCTCTCCTTTTGCACAACGGCAGACGTCGCAATTAGCAATGTACTGAGCAATTTCTCTCTTCATCCTAGTCCACCAGAACCTCTGGCGTAGGTCCTGATACATCTTGGTACTACCAGGATGAATGGTGAGAGGAGATTCATGAGCCTCCTTAAGGATCAACTGCCGTAGATGCTGGTTCTTGGGAACCACTAAACGGTTCTCAAAGTACACAACACCATGATCATTTGTGGAGAAACAACTAGCACCTCCGCTAGCAATGTTCTCCTTGATTTTAGATATTCCCTTATCTCGCTTTTGGGCAGCGATAATTTGATCCGTAAGAGTAGGTTTCGCCACCAAGGTGGAAAGAAATCCTTGAGGAACAATGTGAAGGTTAAGCTTCCGAAATTCCTCATGGAGAAGCGGTTGACTTTGTTGTAACATCAGGTTGTTACAATAAGATTTACGACTTCCGCATCAGCCATGACGTTGGCTTTCCCTGGGGTGTAAGTTATTCCTAAGTCGAAATCTGTGATCAACTCGACCCAACGTCTTTGCCTGAGATTCAAATCCGGTTGGGTGAAGATGTACTTCAGACTTTGCTGATCAGTGAATATTTCGCAGCGATTACCAAGGAGGTAATGTCGCCAGGTTTTAAGTGCATAGACTACGGCTGCAAGCTCTAGATCATGAGTAGGATAATTCTCCTCATGTGGGTGCAATTGCCGTGAAGCGTAAGCAATTACGTGTCGATCTTGCATGAGAATGCAACCTAGTCCTTGTCGCGAGGCGTCGCAGTAGATAACAAAGTCCTTAGAGAAGTCTGGCGGTACCAGTACGGGAGCAGAAGTCAGGCGTCTTTTCAGTTCCTAAAAGCTGTGCTCACATTGTGGAGTCCATTCGAACTTTTTATCCTTCTTGAGGAGTTCGGTTAGAGGTTTAGCAACTTTGGAGAAATTTTCGACAAAGCGACGGCAATAGCTCGCTAAGCCCAGAAAACTCCGAACTTGCTTGACCGATTCAGGTGGAGTCCAATTAAGGACGGCTTGAACTCGCTCAGGGTTAACAGCAATACCTTTACCAGATATTACATGACCCAGATAGGTCACTTCTGACAACCAAAATTCACATTTAGAAAACTTGGAATAAAGGCGATGCTCTCGAAGTTTCTTCAACACTAGCCTTAGATGTTCGGCATGTTCTTCCTCGTTCTTGGAGTAGATGAGTATATCATCGAGGTAAACAACGACGAATTTATCCAAATACTCCATGAAGATTGAGTTCATTAACCGAGAAAAGGTGGCTGGAGCGTTGGTTAAACCGAAGGACATGACGGTGTACTCGTATTGGCCAAAACGAGTAACAAAGGCCGTTTTAGGAATGTCCCCATTCCTGATTTTGATTTGATGGTAGCCCAACCTCAAATCCATTTTGGAGAAGATTGAGGATCCAGCGAGCTGATCATACAGGTCGTTGAACCTGGGGAGCGGATATTTGTTCTTGATTGTGACCAAATTGACAGGTCGATAATCTACAACCATCCGGTCCGTACCATCCTTCTTCTTGACGAAGAGGACGGGGCAAGCCCACGGAGATGAACTAGGTCGGATGAAACCCTTTTTCAAGGACTCATCGAGTTGTTTCTTAAGCTCGGCTAGTTCTAGTGGTGCCATCTTATAGGGTCTTCTAGCAGTCGGAACGGTTCCTGGAATGAGGTCTATTACGAACTCAACATCCCTGTCTGGTGGAACACCTGGCAATTCCTCTGGGAAGACATCCGGGAAGTCACGGACTACCGGAACGTCCTCAAGGTCTGGCAAAGGGCTGGCGTTAAGAGAATATAATTGTCGCTTGGCTAATCGGGTCAAGACATTGACTATCTTCCCCGAAGGATGGGTGAGTTGAACAGTCCTAGAGAAGCAATCAATTTTGGCATGATGAGCTGACATCCAGTCCATACCCAAGATGATATTAATATCTGAAGATTTGAGAGCTATCAAAGATGCAAGGAAAACAAGTCTGTCGACTTGGATTTCATTTCCATAACTTACCCTGGAGGTTTGCCATCTAGAACCGGGAGTAGAAATTTCCATAGTGGATGGCATGTCACAGAATGCAGTGTTATGCAAACGAGCATAGTTCTCGGATATAAATGAATGAGATGCTCCTGTATTGAAAAGAACAGATGCCGGGTGGCAATTAACAAGGAGCGTACCGAGAACGACGTTGGGATCCTCTTGAGCTTCTTCGGCAGAGATACAGTTGACATGGCCACGTGTAGCGGTGGCCGGCTTGGCGTGGAACACTTTACCTGTCGGCTTGCCACGGCCAACAGCTTTAGCAGATTGGTTGGGGTTGGTTTGGGGACACTCACGCATATATTGACCAGATTCCCCACACTTAAAGCAAGTCACGGAACTGGTACGTGGAGGAGCATTGTTGGTTGGACCACCATACGGCTTGGCTGGTGCAAACTGTTGAACGGGGCGAGGCGCCTGGAAGGATGGCCTCGGTGTGAACCTGGGTGGCAGGGCAGTGTTGGGCACCCACACGCGGCGCTTCTGAGGACCAGCACCGGATGAGGAACCCACGTCACGGCCATGCTTGCGTGTTGCGTCATAATCAGTCTGACCAGTCTCAGCACTGATGGCCTTGTTAACAAGCTTCTGAAAAGATGTGCACTCATGCAGACGGAGGTCGCGGCGAAGCTCAGGACTAAGTCCCTTACGGAACCTGGCTTGCTTCTTAGCATCAGTAGAAACTTCCTCAGTTGCATATCATGCGAGGTTACCAAACTCCCTGCTATAAGCATCCACAGAGAGTCGGCCCTGAGTGAAACTGCAAAATTCCTCACGTTTACGGTCCATGAGACCCTCTGGAATGTGATGTTCACGGAAAGCCTCGCTGAATTCAGCCCAAGTAGTGACATGGCCCGCTGGGCGGATAGCTCCATAATTCTCCCACTAGAGACTGGCGGGGCCTTCAAGATGATATGCAGCAAAGGTGACCTTGTCAGCCTCGGCTACTAGCGCGGAGCGCAGTTTGTGAGAAATACTGCGAAGCCAGTCATCAGCGTCGAGAGGCTCGACGGAGTGGTGGAACGTGGGTGGATGTAACTTGATGAAATCACTGAGTGACACCACGTTAGTCCTCTGATGGTGTGCTGTGTTCTGTTCAATACGCTCCAACAAACGGTTGGTCTCCCGCTTGTTTCTTTCGGCTTCCATCATAACCTCGGTTAGGGAAGGAGGATGAGGCAGATTTGCATTCCTGACTTCACTGCCTTCGGCCTGCTCTTGAGGAGCAGGGTTATTGCGCGTGTTGACCATCCTAGGTAAACAAGACAATGATTTAGTCAGAATGATAAGATTCCGACATAGAATACAGAATGTAAGGAGTAACTCGGAATGCAAGATGATCATCCGTATGACATGGTAGATACAGAAACTGCTTCTTTATTCCATCGTCATACACACCATACAAGGTTTAGTACAAGACCAAACAAGGTACTATTACGGTGAAAAGAGGATTACATCTCATCGGAGGCATCCCAAGCTCCTATACATTATTTTTCTACACCTCCGGAAGGCGGTACAAACTAGGTCATATCCCACGAGTCACGCAGGACGATAGACGATACAGCTAGTACGAACTAGTGATACTACCACTAACTCAGACCGATCCGTAGTAGTCCTCGTAGAAGTCACCTCCATAGCCTGGAAGCTCAACATGATCATCCGGAAACAGACGATCTCGTGGAGCTTGTGGACCATAGGGGCTAGGATGAGGTCTTGGACCAACAGACGGTGGCCTGCGGGGACCGCGGGGTGGGGTGATGCCTCCTACATCACGCCAACCCATCACGTCTGGCAAAGCAGATCTCACAGGATAGAGATCGCGCATATCCGAATATCCAGCTTGCACAACCGGCCCAATGGTCAGCACGGGTATTTAAAAGCTCTAGCCTCAAGGCCCGATTTTCACGGTCCTTATCTTCGAGCATCTCAGCAGTGGTGCGAGTCCGTGAATCCTCCTGAGTGGGGTCAGCATAGATAGCTTGGAGATACCCTTGTGCTCCCGGAAGTGATCCTGGCATATACCGGAAATCAGAATCCCGAAATAGGCCAGTCCTGACTCGCATGATGGTCATCATAGAGTAGGCGGCATCCTGCACAGCCATCTCAATAGTAACCCCGAGTCCATAGGAGCAGTGAAGGGGCTCGGTGGATCCAGGATAAGATGGAAATATCCTGACAGTGCAGAGATACTGGCTTTGATTAAAGTCTCGAAATTGCTCTTCGACCGTGTACTCAGGATACCAACGGTATCCAGCCTCAGTCATTACCCTGACCAACATGGCGGTATGACCGGGTACATCTAGGCATCGAGTCAGGCGAACCACTTGATTGAGGTCGCGAGTGGCCATCTGAAAGCACAATCATAATGCAAAGGCATTAGAATTCCTAGCAAAATTTCGGCAGCATAACAGCTCTAAATGCTCAAGAAGGATTTGAGACATTTGACAAAGGATTTCATACACACTCAACATCATCATATCAAAGTTCTGAGTCCATCCTAACAACATAATGTGGTAGTAGAACTGAACTAGGCTTGTATCCATCAAACCTATAAGGTACTACTGATTAGTAACACGTGATCCTGATAGAGAGAATAGATCCTAATTCCTTAACCCCCGGTGGAAGAATAGACTGACTCAGATCAGAATGTCATAAGATAAAGGAGTAAAAAGAGCCTTACGTTCCAACCCACAAACAATTCCCCTACATATAACTAAAGAATTTCTAGACTCAACATCGACCAGTTTGGCTTGGAGAACCTACAGGCAGTCCGGCTCTAATGCCAACGCTGTCAGGACCCCGACTCGATGTCACGTCGATCTAGCCTGTAACACCTCATATCACTTTGCGGCCTCACGCACTGTATCCCCACGGGTGTCACCTTACCTTTGCCCGGGACCGTTTGCGCCTTTTGGCTCACGTATATGATAGTGCCGCTAGCATCCATATGATAAGGAGCCCGGGCTGACATGACTAGTCGTAAACCCAAAGTGGCACAGACTTACAGGGACAGGCATCCATGACCCAGCAACGAACGTGTCGGTCATCAGCAAGTGGGTCCGGGCTGTAGCACTGGGCTAGCAGGACTCCGGTAAACCGGGCTGTAGCGGGCTAACAGGACTCCGGTACTCAATGCGTGACATTTCCCCGAAGGGACAGACACAGGAACGAAGAAGGACACATGCCGGCCAGCCTAAGTGTTCCAGAGCAGTAGCAAGCTACCATGGCTCAGTGGTAACACTAGGAGACATTTCCCGGTAAGAGAGGCTACTAAAGATAAACAACTAGATAGTCAGATCCCACACATACCAAGCATTTCAATCATACGCACAATATGCTCGATATGTGCAAATATAACAAGGCATCACAACATGACTCTATGACACAAGTACTTTATTTAAGGCTCAGAGAGCCATACATAACATACACATAGGTACGGGTCACACGACCCAGCATTCAAGTCATACAGTCATACAGACCAGTAGCGGAAGTAACTTGTCTGAGTACAGACAACTAGTAAAATAAAAGAGGCTTGGAAAGCCTAGCTATACTACGTGGTCCTTCACAAGCTCAGGATCACCACCTGGGCCTTAGCCTACTCATTGATGTCAACGTCTACGAAGAACCCATCAGAAGGGGTTGCAGCGTCTTCTGTAAAAATGTAAATTATAGCAACATGAGTACAAAGGTACTCAGCAAGACTTACATCAGATCCTACATACATGCACATTATCAAGAAGGGTTGGTGGAGTTGTTGCAGCAAGCCAGCTTTGACTCTTGGCTAGGCTATCCTACGAGACTCCAACTTGAAATGGTTTTGCGTACACGAGTCCACTACTCACCACTTCAATACACTACCGAGGATCCACCCCCGTCTTCCTACGGAAGAGCCATCCTCGGCACTCACACTTATCTTGAGGCTTTTAGTAGTTTCCATTTACTTGTCTATGAACTGTATAGGCAACCAAGTAGTCCTTCACCACGGACGCGGCTATTCGAATAGATCATGTTAACCCTGCAGGGGTGTACTTCTTCATACATGTTTCCACCACTTAGCGTCTGCACACGACATGTGCTCGGCAGACTTCAAGCGAAAGCCGACGTGGGTGTAGACCACGACCTACCTAAACACCTAAGTCTCTAGTCCAGGTTTATCGCCTATTCGGGTTCCATCCATGAGGAGATCCGGCCGGAGTTTCGCTCACAGCCCCAAACGATGTGAACAGGGTTTCGTGACACCAAACGGGTGCCCGGTTTACCCGGCCACGTACCTACCGCATCACAGCCCACCCCTACGGTCAGCGCTGTCCACGGCCTCCAGTAGGCTACAAACACCAGAAACTACTTGCAACTCCTGGACAGAGGACTAGGGTGAATAAGAAGTCGAGCGGGGTCATATTTCAGGGCCCAATGCATGGTAGTAGTTGTATCTTAAATCACACATACAGATCTCAGTGCTTAAGGTCGGCTTCAATGAAACAACCCACCATGTACTCCTACATGGCCTTTCATCGATACCTTTACCAAATCGTGTTCACCACACCACTCTCATTACCGACATAATCATTTCACTCTAGCCCATCACCCAGATGAACCAGACCTGACACGACTCTAAGCATAGCAGGCATAGCAAGGTAGGAACAGCACATACATATGGCTCAATCAACTCCTACACATGCTAGTGGGTTTCATCTAGTTACTGTGGCAATGACAGGTCATGCAGAGGAAGTGGGTTCAACTACCGTAGCACACAGCAGTTTGAAACGCGTTGTCTTAATGCAGTAAAAGAGAGCAGGAGCGAGAACATGGGATTGTATCGATATGATCAAATGGTTGGTTGCTTGCCTGATGGTTCGATGCACTGATACGGTTCTTCGTTAGGGTAATCACGGTACTCCTCGGAGACAGAACCTGCCGCAAAGAACACCGATACACAACCATCACCAAACAATGTGCAACAATATGATGCATGCATGAAACATGGCAATATGAGTGTGTTGGGCTAATGCAACTAAGACCAGAAGGGTTTGAACCAATTTGAATCAAAGATTCAAATTTCAAACTCAAACATGGCCCTTTAAAGTGTTTTTTCCTTGTTCTGCATTAAACATCAAGTTAACTTGTTTAATCATGCATGAAAATAGTACAGATGGATAGATTGGATTTTTCTGATCATTTTTCATATATAATTTGTCTGATTTGGAGTTACAGATTAAAAGTTATGAATTTTTGAAGTTTAAACTATATTCTGGAATTTCCTATATTAAAATAAATCCAGAAAATCAATTACTGCATCAGCCTGACGTCAGTGTGACATCAGCAGGTCAACGGGACACGGTCCGGGTCAAACCTGATAGTGGGTCCCGCGTGTCAGGGTGATTAGCTAAACTAAAATTAATTAAAACTAATCCTAATTAGTTAATAGGGCTGGGCCCCACCTGTCATTGACTCAGGAGAGTCAACCAGGGCCCACCCGTGGTCAAACCCGGGTCGGCTGCACCGGCATTTAGCCGCCAGCGAGCCCGACGCGGCGGCGGAAGTGGTTTTTGCCGTTCCGGCAACCAAACGAGCCGCGGAGGCCACCGGAGAGGAGCTGAGGACGAACCGTAGCTCTTGGTGGAGTCCGTTGGCCCCGTGGTGGCCGGCGTTGGCGCCGGCGACGACTTTGGCGGGCACCGGAGTTCGGCCGAAGTCGAACTTGACGCAAGAGGGGTCGGTGAGGAGCGGGGAGTAGCTAGTTAGGTGCTACGTGACGCGGTGAGCATGATGGACACCGTGGAGTGGCCGGAAGATGACCGGGAGCACATCGGCGACGAGCTCCACGGCGGTGGGTGCGGTTGAGCTCCGGGAGGTCGCTACACGGCTCGGGAGCAAGAAAGAAGGGAGGGGAAGATAGCTAAGCTCACGGGGAGTTCGACGAAGCCCTTGGTGCGGCCTGGGACGGGCCGGAGCGACGTCGGCGTTGAAGGGGATCTCCGGCGACGGCGGTTCGGTCGAGGTCGATGCGGTGGGCTCGGGCCTGGCGAGCACTCGGGGCTCGGCTTGCTCGAAGGAGAGGAGGGTAGCGGAGCTCCTAGACACGGCGGCACGGCGTGGGGTTGACGGAAGGCGTGGCTACGGCGAGGGGGTGGCGGCGATGGCGTCGGCCATGGCGGGGGAGCGCGAGAGAGAGGGGTTGGGGGAGAATGGAGGTGTCCTGCGGGTTCACGGCGCTGCGTAGAGCTCATCCATCCAGCCCCGAGGCGAGGAGGTGGATCAGGGCGGCAGCCAGCTGCGTGGCGCGCGCTGCGGTCGCCGTCGGGCACCTGCCTGCCTGCCTGGCCGGCAAGCAGCTCGCTGGAGCGGCGCTGGGCTGGGCCGGCAGGTGGGCCGGGTGCTGGCGCCAGGTAAGTTTTTCTATTTTTACTGTTTTCTGTTTTTTAATACTTCTGCAACTTTGTTGATTTATTAAAAATACTTAGGCAACTCCTAAAATCACCAAACTACTCCTGGTCCATAGTTGGATTATTTCCAACATGAAACATTTTAGTTTGGAGATATTTGAGCATTTAAATATTTTATATAATTTTAAATGCCCAAATTCAAATATTTATGATTTAATTCAAAAACCCTAAGATGGCCTAGGAAAATGCGCATCACTTTTGGCAGAGGATCTGAACCAAGACAAAAATGATGGGCATTTTAGAAGGGCATTTCAGGTTCATTGAAAAAGTTTTTAGTAAACCCTAATTGGTTTCAGAGGGGGCTGGGGGTTCTGTCATCCCCATTTCAGGTTTCTGATGAAAGAATAAACATGATGCAACACTCTAATGCATGAACTAGCTAGGGTGTGACATCTGAGGCATGGGGTATCGTGCCCTTGCATCCCGCAACACCGTGTTGACGAAGTACACCGGATGCTCGACGAGGGTGGGTGTGCTGACGGGGCCCATGTCCTCCGGAGGTTTACGCGCCTCCTGAAGCGATGGAGCGCACAGCGCCCGGATGGTTGGTGTGGCCTCTTCAGCCCTGGGGGTGTCTTCCTGCTGAGGCTGGTCTCCAGCTGTCGAGGCCGTGGTTGCTCGTGATGCAACCTTAGGCTGGCATTCCTCCCGAACCGCCACTAGGACTGCGCCTGGCGGAGTAGGGAGTGGCGGCGAGGTAGAGCACTAGGGACTCGAGAGGGCGCAGTGCCACCATCACCGAAGGGCTGGTCAGATATTTCTTGAGGTCTTGAAACGCTTTGTCGGCCTCCTGTGTCCACTCAAATGGGCATTTCTTCTTTATCAGCTTGAAGAACGGCAGGGCACGCTCCACCAGCTTGGAGATGAAGTGTCCTAACCACTATTGGAATTAGCTTATTTGTTGTCTGCCATCTCTTTGCCGTCCGCCTTCTCTTTGGCGTGAGCCACAAGAAAACGGACGGCAAAGAAGTGGCTGATCGCAAACAAGGTGTTTGCCATCAGCCAACTCTTTGCCGTCCGCTGGCTGACGGCAAAGAAACTATGCCATCCGCTAGTGGACGGCAAAGAGGTTGGTGCGTCCAGTTATTGTGTAACCAACCCAAGCCCACCGGCCCCACCTCTTTGCCGTCCGCAAGCGGACGACAAAGAATGTTTGCAGATCGTTGGCGGACGGCAAAGAGGCGGGTACATTAACGGCCGTCCTGCCCCCGTCCTCTGTCTCTTCTCTCCACTCACTTTCGCTCTCGTTCCCTCCCCACCCACAACCGCATCGCCGCCGACCCCGTCTGTCGTAGCTGGCCGCCCCGCCGCCACACAGCCCTCCCCTGCGGTGCCCCGGCCTCCACCGCACCCCCGCCCACACCGGCCCGCGCCGCCGCCGCCGACCCTATTCCGCATAGCCGGCCGCCTCGCTGCCCTTCACCCCTCCCCG
>NC_041387.1:221191963-221284870 GCF_002162155.2 Triticum dicoccoides | reverse complement strand
GCCACCCCCTCCCCGCCATCTTCGCTGGTTGATGAAAACGGGTCGCACTGGGCCACTGACTGAGCCACGCCGCAGGCTATAGGCAAGCAAGTCTGGGGACCCCCGTTCCCAGAACGCCGACAATCTCCACCATTTCCATCCACAAAATCGCTCGGATTTGACCAATTTCGCCAGCACCACCTTGAACCCTAGATGTTCATCCCGTGCCCGAAATCGCCCAGGCACTGGATGTCCGCTACCTATAGGACGTCTGACGACCGGACGACCACTCCCCGACCGGACGTCCGTTGTTTCCTTACAAAATAGAATTTTTTTCGCCTGAAAATTTTCAGCCACCGCCACCACTTCCGCATACTCACTACAACTCCCATTTAACTACCGCATATGGACTCTGATACCACCACCGCTTTCAGCAAGCCCCACCATCGCTTACCAACTACCAACTCCGACAATTTTGACCCGTTTTGGTCTTTGAGAATTTGAGTTGTGGTTCCTGTGTCCTATTGTGTTTCGGCTATATAGGTACGGTTCGACATCAACATCACCACCGCTCATCTTCGCCAAGGACTCGTCATTGCCAACAAACGTCCTTGCTTACAAACGACTACCTCGTTGGTAACCTCAACGACATATTGTCTACTCCTTACCATTGCATTGATAACCCCATAGCCTTACTTTTGCGCCGCTTACCCATCGAGACTAGCCTTTGAGTATTTCCAGCAACGTGACTTGTGCACATTAGTGATCATACTTCCCATAGCATACATACCATATCATTGTGGTGCATATCTTGGTATCATCTCTTGTGTCACAAGGTTGTCATCGCATATACACAATTGCTATCTTGGTTCGTGTAGTCTTGGATGAGAAAAGATCTCAAAAGAGAAAGAGCCAAACAAGCTTTTAAGCAAGAGTAAGCAAAGAGCTTATAAGCAAGAACCATATGAGCGACCACATCGACAATCTCACCACCTAATTGCGACTCTCCGAGCAACAAACAAGAGACTACTTTGATAACAAGCTTGACGCACACAAACAAGAGAACGACACAAGAATGGACGAGATTAGTGCCTTGTTGGTAAACCGCTCTTCTACCACTCCGTCCTACTCAAGAGTCGACACTCCGACGACACCCTCTCCGACTCAAGTACAGGAACATCAAACACTCTACGTTGAGCCGCGTGCCAAGACCGTCAAGCAACTCGCAATCCTCTACACGGCAATCATCCACAAGAGCAATTCAATGAGCAAGCATATCCTCATCACCAAAACCAAGCTACTCTTGTGCAAGCACAAGAAAGGCAACGTCAATGTCACCAAGAGGAAGAGCGAGCACGCCAACACCAAGACGAACAAGATGCTGAGGCTCAACATCTTCAACAACAACAACGTGAAGCTCAAGCATGTGAGGCGCAACGTGCCCTTTGAGAGTCAAGTCAAGCCGTTGCCAACCACAACCGAGATACGCGAAATCAAGAGGAAGCACTTCATGAAGAAATTCAAGAGCAAAACTACCAAGCAAGAGTGCATGGTCAAGTTCCTCAAGCTCCTCCACAAGCTCGACAAGCTTCTCTCCAACCTCAAGTACACAAAGAGCAGGATGACTATGGAAACCCTCCATGCCAAGAGTAATATGAGGTTGATAATCATCCACGTCAAGGGCGTCATCATCATCGCCGACCCCAACACAATGAAGAGCAAAGCTATGGCAAGCTCAAGTTCACCATGCCCAAGTTCAATGGAAGCAATGATCCTGAAGAGTACCTTTCATGGGCATTGAAGGTCGACAAGATCTTTCGTTTGCACAATATGAGGAAGAGAAGAAGATTGCTATGGCATCCCTTGAGTTCCAAGACTATGTGCTCATATGGTGGGAACAAGTCCTTGAGCGCCGAGAGGCAAGAGGTGAACCACCAATCACCACATGGGATCAAATGAAGGATGTCATGTGAGCATGCTTTGTGCCAACATACTACAACCGCGACCTCTTCAAGAAACTCCAACTCCTCAAGCAAGGAACAAAGAGCGTTGAAGAATACTACATGGAAATAGAGACTGCCATGAGAAGAGTGTCGGGGAAACGACACCTATGGGATCACGAGGATCCCTCCTACGGTTAGCGAGGAGGCAACTATGCAAAGAGAAGGTCTAGTGATTAGCGCGAGGGGTTTTACCCAGGTTCAGGCCGCAATGGTGTGTAAAACCCTAGTCCTGCTTGAGTGTATATTTTGTGTTCTTGAGTTCTTGAACTAACTTCTATGCATGCCCAGTCCAAAAAGTCTGAATCCTTCTCCAGTACGCCTCGGGCCTCCTTTTATATGTCAAAGGGGTTGCCACAGTGGCACACATGAGGTGTAAAGTATCTATAGTGTACAATATTATCGTTGACATCGTAGGACAAAAGCATTTAATGCGCTGCCTACGTGCTCTCTTACTTTATTGGGGACTGCAACAGAACCTGTCCCGTCCGTCGCCGCCTCGCCTTGCTTTGACACGCCTCGCACGGTGGTAGAGCCTCCACGAAGATCTGAATGCCACCACACAGGCGCTTGCTTAGTTGGCCTAGAATCTACATGCCGCCACACAGGCGTCTGCCTAGTTGGCAAGATGGCCGTCGCGTTGGAACGGTCGTGAGGTGGTGAAAACCTTGTCGGGTGAGGGCCTAGCCATGGCCCCGCACTTGACCCCGGCAAGAATCTTGCCGAGGGCTTCGCAGTTGTCCCCGGTAAGGGCCTTGTGGGGTCTTTGACTTCTTGGTCTTCATGTGGACCTGCAGGCCATCGGTCTTCAGAAACATCTGTATGCTGCTATGCATGCGCCCCCAAGACTTGGCCTTGACGTTGTCGATGGTGTCAGAGCTCTCAGCCTCAGGGGCGATGGCCTTGCTGATGCTTCACAGGTTGCCCCGGCAAGGACCTTGCTGCGGCCACGAAAGTCGCCCCGGCAAGGATGTTGCCGGGGTAGGTCCAGCTTGTGTTCTGCTCTCTGTTCACTATTTTGTATGCTTGTCTTGGTGGTGTTGTATTCTGTCCTTCCGCGGCTCTGCCAAGCCTTGACGCAGGCGTGGCCACGACTGCCCGTCCACAAGTAAGGGGTAAAGAAAAGCCCATATTTATGTATACCGACAGGAGCCCCCGGGCCTGGGCCACGCATAAGCACGAAGCGTTGTTGGCCTAGGACCAGAATAGTGTGCGGGCACGCGTGGCAGAGATTAACCGTTGTAACTTGTCGTCAGTTGCGCTTCCCCATGATCTGCATTAAGTGCGTGACATGGGGGTCGTGCGTGGAATGGTCGCATCACGCCTGGATCACCTCGCAGTGAAATAGTAAAGAGGTGGCCCATGCCTTCCCCATAAAAAGAGGAAGCCGTAGGGGCGCTGCTCATTTACTAAGTGGACTCGGGTCGTGGCTTGCATCACGCCTATACCCCACGATCACGGGGTAGAAAATGGTCGTCCCACTTGTCTTCTTGCTTCTGGCTCACCCGCCACTTGGCCTCCATGCCTTAGAAAGGTAGGCAGTGGATGCCAAGGGAATGGGCATTAACACCGAGGCGAGAAACCAGGCATCGCTGATTGGAGCAGCAGGTCGGTCCTAATTCCTTGCGCCTCTAGAGGCCGATTGGTCGAGCGGGGCGGCCTCCCCTTGAGTTGGGAGGCCAGGCCCTGGCCCTGCCCCTCTATAAAAAGGGGGAGGGATGGTGCCTTTCCATACTCACTTCCTTCCTCCTCTTTCTGCTTGGTATCCTTCTTCCACTCGCCATAGTGAGAGGGCGTGCTGGTGCTTCATTGGCGGCGACGAGGGCTTCTGCTCGACAGTGCGTCCCCCCTCCTCCGGAGCTCATGAAGGCGGAGCCCACTGTGAGAGGGAGAGGGAGGGGGCGAGGCCGAGGTCGTCGCGGTGCTCGGGGAAGAGGAGGACGGGGCGGCGCACCAATTGCGCCTCCGCGGGCCATGTCGGAGACCAGCCCCATGAGTTCTTCATCAGGCTGTACAAGCCCGTGTGCGGTCATCTCCGTCTTCCTACCCCGTTCGCTCGGGTAATGGAGCTTGACCCACCGCAGGCCTTGAGGCTGCACATGAGGGGTTGTGGGAACGGCAGCATGTGGGTCGACATCGACTTCCCCGCCCCTCACGTCATGTATCTCCGCCATGGATGGAAAACCTATGTCCGCACCCATAGCTTGTCGGAGGGGCACGTTCTCTAGTTCAAACTAATGGAGAACTTCCTGTCAAGGTCTTTGGGCGCTCGGGAATCTGCTTAGGGTGTTGCGCGGAGAGTTCCACCAACGACGAAAGCTCCTCCTCGAGCGACAGTGACGAGGAGGACAGCGATAGCGACGATGACGACGACGGGTTGGAGGACGACAGCTCCGACTCCAGGTGACCATCAGTGGCAGCACCATCATCTGCATCGCCCCTTCCCCCGGCAACACGCCTTGCCGGGGGTTGTGCCCAGCTGGCTCTAGCGTCGGTGGTCGACGAGCTATCTCCGCCATGCTCTCCATCAACGCATTCTCCGTGCCTCCCTCTGTCTTCACTTGCCGTGCCTAGGGAGGAAAAGGGCAAGAACAGGGATTACGGAGAATTTATCTTTTTTTTAACTTGTAGGCACTTGCCAAATCTTAATTTCAAATAATGTAATCTCTCAAGTCCATGCTTATGTTCTGTAACATTCGTACTTGTATCAGCATGTTAATGAAAAAGATGAGCCTTGCCGGGAACCCATGCATGTATACGTCCATGTAGAGGCGAAACGAATCTATGTGACGCCCCGAGACCGACGCTCCAGAAGACTTCCAGCTATTCCGAGTTTTTCCGTGTGATTTATTTTTGCTTGTTGCATTTCATCAGCGCATCATCCGCATTGCATCCACATGTTTTCTTAAAACCTTGTAGCCGTTTGTCGTTGCTGCTTCACTCCTTGTCTCCCTGGCATGTTGTCAGACCGCTTGGCTTTGTTGACCTTCTCTCGGACCAACCGGACCGCTCTCTTCTCTCTTTCTCTGAGACTAACAAAACCCCCCTTGTCCCAGTGGCCTCGGACCCCCATTGTTTTTTATTCCCCCTCTAATCTAAATGTCCACCCTCTCTGCACAACGACAGATCCCATCACGTGCATCCGAATACTTCTCCGAACCCGACCCGGGAAGTTATGACCGTTGTGTTCGAATCATCCCCAAACATCCCTAAAACAGCTTCGGTTTTGATACGTCTCCAACGCGTATCTTTAATTTATGAACTATTCATGTTGTTATCTTATCATTCTTGGATGTTTTGCAATACATTTATAGCAACTTTATATCATTTTTTGGGACTAACCTATTGACCCAGTGCCCAGTGCCAGTTGCTGTTTTTTGCTTGTTTTTTACATCAGAGGAAATTAATATCAAATGGAGTCCAAACACCGCGTAACTTTTTGGAGATTTTTTCTGGACCAGAAAGAACCCAATGGGCCCGAGCGGCACCTGGGGTGCCTCGAGGGGGGCACAACACACCAGGGTGCGCCAGGGCCCACTGGCGCGCCCAGGTGGGTTCTGCCCACCTCGGTGGCCTCCCGCACCCCCTCTTTGCACTATAAATTCCCAAATATTCTGAAACCCTCGGGGTAGCTGTAGATTAGAATTCCGCTGCCGCAAGGTCTCTCTATCTGCGAAAACCAATATAGACCCCGTTCCGGCACCCTGCCGGAGTGGGGAATCATCTCAAGTGGCCATCTTCATTGTCCTGGCGGCCACCATGATGAGGAGGGAGTAGTCCACCCTCGAGGCTGAGGGTTTGCACTAGTAGCTATGTGTTTGATCTCTCTCTCTCTCTCATGATCTATATCATGGGCTTTGTTAATATAGTCGGATCATATGATGTTTCTCCCCTCTATACTCTTGTTATGATGAATTGAATCTTTACCCTTCAAAGTTTTGTCTTGTTGGATTGAATATTCAGAGATGAGAACACATGATATATGTCTTGCAATAGAAAACTTGAGGTGACAATGAGGCGTCTTATTGATACACTTGATATGTGTTATGGCATTAAACTCGCGGATTCCCGTGCAGATATTGGGGTAATCTATGCATAGGGGTTGATGCATGTTTTTCTCTGACGAAAATTTGGGGCCTCTTTATAGTTCATTGTGTGGATTGAGTATTATGAATATGAATTTGCTTTGGTGTTATTCTAGTACGAACTCTAGGATAGATCGAACGGAAAAAATAGCTTTGTGTTATTTTAGTACGAACTCTTGAATAGATCAAACGAAAAGAATAGCTTTGAGGTGGTTTCGTGACCTACAAACAATTCCTATCTTTTGTTCTCCGCTAATAGGAACTCCAGAGTGATTCTTTATTGCACTTTGAGGAATAATCATATGATCCAACTATGTTAGCATTGTTGAGAGGTTGCACTAGTGAAAGTACGGACCCTAGGCCTCATTTTTAAGCATGGCAACACCATTTTTGTGCCCGTTTACTATTTGCTACCTTGATGTTTTTATTTATTCAAAGTATAAAAATATATGTCTATCATCCATATTACAGTTTTATCACCATCTCTTTGCCGAACTTGTGCACCTATACAATTTGCCATTGTATTGGGTGTGTTGGGGACACAAGAGATTTCTTGTATTTGGTTGCAGGCTTGTTTGAGAGAGACCATCTTCATCCTACACCTCTCATGGATTGATAAACCTTAGGTCATCCACTTGAGGGAAAACTGCTACTGTCGTACAAAACTTTGCGCTTGGAGGCCCAACACGTGTCTAGAAGAATAAAGTTGCGTAGTAGACATCAAGCTCTTTTCTGGCACCGTTTCAAGGGAGTGAGTGCTTGAAGGTATACCTTTAGATCTTGCAATCGAATCTTTTAGTTTCTTGTTTTATCGCTAGTTTGGTTTATAAAAGAAAACTACAAAAAATGGAATTAAGGTTGCATCATATTTTTGATCATATTTATAATATCTTTCTTGAAAATGATGGTTGGGAAAATTGTGCTCAGTTGATAGAAGAAGAATTCAATAAAATGATTGGCGTGAATGATGAGCATCATTGCAATGTTTTTAGTATGAATTCTTTGAATATCCATGATGTTAGTGATATACAAAGCCACAAGCTTGGGGATGCTATGTTTGATGAAGATGATATTTTTAGTCCCCCAAGTACTAATGAGAATATTTACTATGATGAAAGCATGCCTCCTATCTATGATGATTATGCTGATGACATGTATGCTATAAAGAATAATGATAACCATGAAACTTGTCATCATGATTTTAATTTTCAATCTCATGATAGTTATTTTGTTGAGTTTAATCCCACTACCATTCATGAGAATAAATTTGCCTATGTGGAGTGTAAGAAAAATTCTATGCTTGTGGATCATCAAAAGTATCCTTTATGTGATAATTATATTGTTGAATTTATTCATAATGCTACTAAAAATTATTACGAGAGAGGAACATATGCTTTTACATATCTCAATAAAATCAAGTTTCCTCTCTATGTGTTGAAAGTTTTGAAGTTATGCGTGTTTTGCCTTCCTATGCTAGTTGATTCTTGTTCCCATAAGTTGTTTGCTCACAAAATCCCTATTCATAGGAAGTGGGTTAGACTTAAATATTCTAGTCATATGCTTCATGATGCTCTCTTTGTGTTTCAATTCTTATCTTTCATGTGAGCATCATTGAAATCATCATGCCTAGTTTAAAAGGTATTAAAGAAAAGCGCTTGTTGGGAGACAACCCAACACTTTTACCTACTGTTTTTGTGTGTTCACATGATTAGGCTACTGTAGTAATCATGTTTTATTGTTTTGTTTCAATAAAGTGCCAAGGAAAGCCTTTGGGATCATGTTGGGTGATAGTTGATTTGATCTTGCTGAAAAACTGAAACTCTTGCGCTCAAGAAAATAGCTATCATTTTTAACAGAAGAGTGATTTTGAGTTGATTCTTTTTAAAGAAGATTAATATACAAAGTTCTCACGTGGTCCAATATTTTTCATAATTTTGGAGTAGCAGAAGTATGGTTTGAGTACAGATTACTACAGATTGTTCTGTTTTTGACAGATTTTGTTTTCAATGCATAGTTTGCTTGTTTCTATGGCTTATATTGCTCAATATAAATTGTGAAAATGATATGCTACAGTAGAAATTGTGTGGAAACAATTATGAATATTGTCTTGGACAGTACCACAAGTGAAATAGTTTGCTCTTTATCATACTAACCTATCTCACAAGGTTCCGTTAAGTTTTGTGTGATTGAAGTTTTCAGATTTTGGGTGAGATGTTGATATGAGGAGAATAAGGAGTGACAAGACCCAAAGATTGGGGATGCCCAAGGCACCCCCAAGGTAATATTCAAGGAAGATCCAAGCAACTAAGCTTGGGGATGCCCTGGATGGCATCCCCTCTTTCATCTCCAACATTACCGGTAACCTCACTTGGAGCTATGTTTTCATTCATCACATGATATGTGTTTTTCTTGGAGCATAAATTTATTTTGCTAGGATTTTCTTGATTTTATTTATAATAATGTTTTGCATCTTTTATTTCAATAAAAGTGGCAATGATAGCCTTTGCCATGCTTATTTTGTAAGTATACTTGTTGCTGTATGAAAACAGAAAGTTTATCGATGTTGCGAAAATTCCCTAGAAAAGTCAGAATATGATAAACTGTTGAAACTTTTTGCAAAGTAAGCTCTTATAACTTTTCTACAGTGCAGTATTTTTCTAATAATTTTTGTAGTTAGGGAAGTATGATGAATCTTGCATTCTTTACAGACTGTACTGTTTTGGCAGATTGCTGTTATGTTTGCATTGTTTGCATATGTTTGCTTGTTTAATGATTCTATTTGAGGATAGGAGTATGAAATATGTAGAGGCATTTAGTATGCAATTCTGAATAATAATTTTAGTGATTTGCAACAGTATAGAATGATAAGGTTTTGCACTGATTTATACTAACTTATCTTACGAGTTCTTGTTGAGTTTTGTGTGGATGAAGTTTTTGAGATTTAGGGAAACCGTGAAATAAGAGGAATTAAGGAGACACAAAAGCTCAAGCTTGTGGATTCTCAATGCATCCCAAGCTAATATTTCAATAAGTCTCAAGCATCTAAGCTTGGGGATGCCCGGGTAGGCATCCCACCTTTCTTCTTCAACAATTATCGGTTAGTATTGGTTGAGCCTAAGTTTTTGCTTCTTCACATGAGTTGTGATACTCTTGAAATGTCATTTTATTTTCATTTTGCTTGCTGTTTTAATAAAATACTTAGACCTGAATTTTCTTAAATAAAATAGAGTCCTCAAATAGGAGGCTAGGTAAGCGGCATTCACATCCCGTCAACGAAGCTCTTCTCTATGGAATTGCTCTAGTGCTTCACTCATATCATATGAGTAAATTGTTGAATAAACTGAATTTTATGAAGTTGAAATCATACCATGCCTAGTGTTGGCTTCACATTGGGTTTAGGAAGTGGAAGTTTTTGAAGCTTGACTATCACAATATTGGTCATACAAGCAATTCATGAATAATTAGTATAAGGAAGAGAACTTTCACAAGAAAATATACTATCTTGGAAATCTTTTGTGATTGTGAGCCCCCAACAAAATATTATATTCCAAAATTGTTGACATTGGACAAAGAAGACAATGTAATGATTTATGTTTGTTCATATTCACATAGAAGTTATATTGTCATAGATCCTTCAACATGTGGTGCTTGCTCCATATCTTTGCTAGCCAAACATTCTGAACGAAGTAGAGATACTACTTGTGCATCCAAAAACCCTTAAACCCAAATCTTGTTTTGTGAGTCCACCATACCTACCTAAGGATTGAGCAAGATCCTTCAAGTAAGTTGTCATCGGTGCAATAAGGCAATAAAAATTGCTTCTAAAACTGTTAGATCATTTAGTGTTGAGAGTTGTACGAACTTATGATGGCAAAGCAATAAAAGCGACGGACTGCATAATAAAGGTTGCTATCATAAGGGGCAATATAATGTGATGTTCTTTTGCACTAAGGGACTGAGCATACAAACAAATAAGCGCATGGCAACCTCTGCTTCCCTCTGTGAAGGGCCTATCTTTTACTTTTTAGTATTTACTTTTATGCAAAGAGTCAAAGTTTTTTCTCTCTATTCCTTTTTTTTCTCCTTTGGCAAGCATCATGTGGTGAGGAAAGATCTAGGCACATATGTCCAGTTGAATATGGGTAGCATGAGTTATTGTTGTTGACATCACCCTTGAGGTGAATACGTTGGGAGGCGAAACAATAAGCCCCTATCTTTCTATGTGTCCAGTTGAAATGTTTTGCTCATGTGTATGTGGTGAGTGTTAGCAATCATAGAAGACTATAAGATGGTTTAGTATGTGGACATCTTACTTAGAATTTGTTGAATAAGTTCAATTGCAATTGTTGGTGACCGAGAACATAGGTTGTTGAGTTTCAAGAGAGTTCATTGTTTGAAGCTTAACATGTGAATTCGTTGCTACTATAACATGAGAAGTTTTATAAGAAAGAATTGTTGTTATGATGCTAAAAAAGTGATTGAAATTATCATTGATCAAACCTACGCACTTTGCTAACATTCACACTTCATAAATTATTTCTTTTATCATTTACCTACTCGAGGATGAGTAGGAATTAATCTTGGGGATGCTGATACGTCTCCAATGTATCAATAATTTATGAAGTATTCATGTTGTTATTTTATCATTCTTGGATGTTTTACAATTATTTTATAGCAACTTTATAGCATTTTTGTGACTAACCTATTGACACAGTGCCCAGTGCCAGTTGTTGTTTTTTGCTTGTTTTTTACATCGCAGGAAATCAATATCAAATGGAGTCGAAACACTACGTAACTTTTTGGAGATTTTTTCTGGACTAGAAGGAACCCAATGGGACTGAGCTGCACCTGGGGGGGTGCCCCGAGGGGGTCACAACCCACTAGGGAGCCAGGTACCCCTGGCGCGCCCAGGTGGGTTGTGCCCACCTTGGTGGCCTCCCGCACCCCCTCTTTGCATTATAAATTCCCAAATATTCTGAAACCCTTCGGGGTATCCCTAGATCAGAAGTTCTACTGCCACAAGGTTTCTATATCCATGAAAACCAATCTAGACCCCATTCCGGCACCCTGTCGGAGGGGGGAATCATCTCCGGTGGCCATCTTCATCATCCTGGCGGGCATCACGACAAGGAGAGAGTAGTCCACCCACGAGGCTGAGGGTTTGTACTAGCAGTTATGTGTTTGATCTCTCTCTCTCTCATGATCTATATCAAGGGCTTTGTTAATATAGTCGGATCATATGATGTTTCTCCCCTCTATACTCTTGTTAAAATGAATTGAATCTTTCTCTTCAAAGTTTTGTCTTGTCGGATTGAATATTCAAAGATGAGAACACATGATATCTGTCTTGAAATATGAATACTTGAGGTGATAATGAGGTATCTTATTGATTCACTTGATATTTGTTATGGCATTCAACTCGCGGATTCCCGCGGTGATATTGGGGTAATCTATGCATAGGGGTTGATGCACATTTTTCTCCGACAGAAACTTTGGGTCTCTTTATAGTTCTTTGTGTGGATTGAGTATTATGAATATGAATTTGCTTTGAAGTTATTCTAGTACAAACTCTAAGATAGATCGAATGGAAAAAACAGCTTTCTGTTATTTCAGTACGAACTCTTGAATAGATCGAACGGAAAGAATAGCTTTGAGGTGGTTTCGTTCCACTCTTGTGTTTTGTTCCACTCCTACCGCACTAGTTTTTATCATACCGGTGTTATGTTCCTTGGTTTTGCATCCCTAACACGATGAGGGTTTATGGGCCCCTCTTGACAGTTCGCTTTGAATAAAACTCTTCCAGCAAGGCCCAACATTGGTTTTACCACTTTCTCAACATAATAACTAAACATGTTAATAAATTTGACGCATAGGGAATTAGCGCTACCCGAGGTTCGTTTCAACATAATACAGGGTGGCAGTGCTGATGGTGATGGTCCCAAAGGGTTGTACTGCGGGGCCACCACGGGGCAACCCGAGGATCTGGTTTTACTCGTAGGATGTCCCATCCGGACGTGGCCTAAGACGAGATACGCGCGGCTACTATCAGGGTGTCAGCATGCTGGGAGGTCTTGCTGGATTTGTTTTACCATTGTCGAAATGTCTTGTACACCGGGATCCCGAGTTTGATCGGATGTCCCGCGATGGCGGATTGTCTCCGTGGATCTTGAGCTTGTCATGGGCTAAGTTGGCACACCCCTACAGGGTTTAAACTGTCGAGAGCCGTACCCACGGTTATGTGGCAGATGGGAGTTTTTAATATCCGGTTGTAGAGAACTTGACACCAGATTCGAATCAAAATACACCAACCGCGTGTGTAACCATGACTGTCTCTTTTTGAGTAAGTCAAGAAGAGAACATGGTGGGTTTATGTTTGAATGTAAGTAGTTCAGGATCACTTCTTAATCATTACTAGTTTGCGACCGTTTGGGTAGTTTCTCATCTTATTCTTGTACTCGTAAGTTAGCCACCACACAATGCTTAGTCGCTTGCTGCAACCTCACCACTTATCCATTCCTTACCCATTAAGCTTTGCTAGTCTTGATACCCATGGTAATGGGATTGCTAAGTCCTCGTGGCTCATAGATTACCACAACAACTGGTGGAGGTACATGTAATGCGACCATCTGACACGAGTGTGATGCTTGCTTGTTTGGAGTTCTTCTTCTGCTTCTTCGATCAAGGATATAGGTTTTGGGTTAGGAGCCTCAGCTAGCATGGTGGATGTCGTTCTTCTTTTTTGTTTGATTTCATCCGTAGTCGGATCCTGCTCTTCTGCTTGATGAATGCTATGTATTGATGTATTTTTGTATGAATGTTGTAACTTGTGGCGAGTGTAAGCCTTTATCTTGTATTATCATCTATTCAGTACATGGTATGTTGTAATGATATCCACCTTGCTATGCGCTCGAAATGCGGTTGTGCCCTGATCATGAATTCATCACAAGATTGGGATAGAACTGCATCTTGGGCGCTACAAGTTGGTATCAGGGCCATACCGACCTTAGGATCCCCCTTGATTGATCGAACCGCTGCCATTGTTGAGTATAGAAGGAAAAACTATTTTGAGTCTAGCTATATATATCGTAAAGTAGGATTTATTTTTACTCCTCATCCCCTCGTCGCTCCGGTGGGGACTCCTGACGTAGACGTTTTGACTTCACTCTCCTCTTTTTCACTCAATTTTTTTTATAATCATGCGGGTATTGTGGAATTGGTATGATATCATTGTGACGGAGATTCTGTCTTGATGCCTCCTGATATCTAGGGGTTGTGGCAGTGTCTCGGGGAGTTGAGCTCCAAGGTGTTTTTGTCATAGTGTATATCGTTTCAGTTCCGGATACCAAAGGACGGCTACATCAAAACGCTCCCATAATTTTCATGGTGGCGAATAGTGCGTGACGTATCCCCAGTACTGGAGGAGATAGCACGGATGATCCTCCATGACTAGTATCATTGTATGTTCGAAGGTCTGAGGTACACAATTTCCGAGGTTTTCTTGGTTATGTGTTGATGGATGGATACAGTTGGAGTGTAGCATTTGTTATTTGTGTCAGATATTTGTGCCTCCCTGTATCCCCAACACCAAATTACATAACCAGAAAGTTTTAGGAGTTCATAGGTGGGAATTCAAGTAGTTACCGAGGATATCTTTCCGACAGATGTAAGATTTGAGGTTGGGCTCCAACATCTAGCGGTTCGCTTTTCACGGTCGATTTACAATGGTCGCAAGGTCTCTTAACGAATCCTTGGCTATGCTGATTTGGCGATGTCTCGCTTGTCATTCATGATGTCTGCTATACATCATGCCAGTGGGGCCTCATCGCGAACACTTTGGGTGGAATCTCTATCATATGTTTGTTTCCGGCTTATTCTGCAAGCCAAATCCTTTGTTTTGTTTTGAGTTGTGGTATTCGAGTTGCTTCAATGTCAAATGTTGATTCCATACATTTCCTAAGCGGTATTCCCATATTTCTATGTGAATACCAATCCTTCTTGATCATTGAGATTGTCATGTCATTCCTTTCCAACCGGCATGCTTCTCTTCAGGCTAATCCAATCATTTCAACATTCACAAAATCAATTCTCAGTTTTCTCAACAACGTTCATTTTATCCGTCCCAAGTTGGCTTTGTTTACCCATCATCCCACCCTTCACTTCAAGGACTCATATATCTTAATCAAGTATCCATTTTATTCATGAGAAGTCTATCAAGTTGTTTTTCCTTCAATGCTCTTATCCGGTGTTTCCTCGTAAAGATCCAGGAGCTTCAAGTTTATCATTCTTCGTTCTCTTTTATTTTTCGGTGGAGTCAATTCAAGCTTCGGTGTTAATCATATCTCTTCCTTTTGTTTCACATGCTTTCCCATGTGGCAAATTCTTATCCAAGTCTCTCCTATTTATTCACCTCTCTCTATTCATATCCGAAATGCCACATATATCTCAGAAGATTCAAGTTTCCATTCTTAATCTGTTCAAGCTATTTCGAGGTTGTTATTTCATTCAATCCATTAAGTCAACCGGTGCAATCTCTCTTTTAAAATCGCTCAATGGTGTTTCCCTTAGTGGGCCCTAACCCACAGATCTTTTCCCAGGATCTTACCTCGCTCTTCTAATTTCTAGAGTTATTCTCATATTCTTTTCAAAGTGTGACGTAAGAATGAATTTTCATCAGTGAGATGCCTCCTCCAAGATCACTTTCGAATTATTTTCATGTTTGGTTCAAACTTTCCTCGTTTCATTCTTCTGGAGTGTCTCAACAATTTTGGTGGTGTTTCTCATTGTCATTCTCTGCTTGAAGACCGAAAAAGAGTTCCTCTTAAATCCTTACCCGTTCTTCCAAAGATGCGTAATTCAGACTTGGTGCCATCCTCTCATAATTGTTTTCGATTGTGGGAAATTCTTTCATACCCATCTGTAGCATTTCACCAGTTGCTTTCCTTTCTCGATCATCCAAAGGCCATCGTTTCGAAAGATTTATTCGTTCACAACATTCAGCTCTCATTCCCCAATTCTATCAATGCATCATCCAAATATCCTCTAATCAGTTAATGATCTCTTCGTTCTCTCATATCTGAATTCCCTCAAGTATCTTTGTTCGTTTTCTAAAATTCTTCCTGGTGATTCGGCCACTTTTCTTTAATCGTCTTCTATTCTTATGGTGCTTCGTTCAAGATCCTCTTCCTTTGTTTTCATATCAATTCATTCATTTTACCCAAATCCTACTGGTGGTTTGTTAAAGACCTTCTCCAAGTTTGAGCTATATCTCTCCCTAATCCTTCTCAGCGAGAATAAGTAGTATGCCAAATCCGTTGTTTGTCATCAATTTAAGTTGATGAAGGATAAACATAAAGTAAATCTTATTCTTGTTTCCTCGAGGTGATTCAATTCTTTCTGGAGTTCATTCGTGGTATCAATTCTCGATTCAAGTTGCTCAGCTTTCTTTTCCGGTGTTCCTAGTTTTCTTAGATGTCTCGTCATGAAGCTTCATCTAAATCATTGCAAGGCTTCACCTTGTTTTCAACTTCTCTTTTCTTTCTATCGTTCTCTTTTTATCGGAGTTCTTCATGGAAGCTATACATGGTGGTTCATCAAGGAATTAATTCATTCTCGAAGTGTTTTCAAGATTCTTGTTGGAGGAGTTCAAGCATTCTTCATCTTGAATTCCAAAGTGTAATTCTTTCTACCTTATCTTTTGAGATGGTGTTATGTCATCCTTGACCATTTCTCTTCATGTTTCATGATTCACAAGTTGCCAAGAATGAGATATTTAAGCCCATCATTTTTCTCTTTGTCAGGAGACCCTTTGCAACCCGTCAATCTCTTCATTGGAGTTATCTTGGGTTATATTTAACGTAAAGCAGTCCCTAAGGAATGTTGCTATTGTGGTGCTGAAAAAAGGATCCAAGTTATCTCTCTATCATCTTGGTGGAAGAACTTTTTCATCTCTCTGGTGTTCTTGATCAAACTAATTGTTTATCAATAGTGGCAGAATTTCACCTCTAGTTTTGAGATGTTTTCATAAGTCCACTAGGAGTAAATCATTTGATTGTTCATTCCTCAACAACTCCGCACAACCCTTCTTCGTAAGGATGTTTTCAAATTCATTTCTAGTAGAAGATGTTGTTCTTCTTCATTATTTTCACTCCAGTATTCGTTCCTGAGGCTTTCTGATATTTCTCTCTTCGAACCACCATATTGTCATATCAATACCATGTTCTTTCCTTTCTGGTCCAGTTAACAGGAGTGTCATGTCCTCCATTCAAGTTCTCTCATCTTATCAAGTTTTGCCTCTCTTTTCAACCGGAGTACTGTCTAAAATCCTTCTTACCCCTTGTGCCATTCTTTCAATAGTTCCAGAGGTAGTGTGTTGTTGATTTCATCAAGTATCATCCCATCTTCATAAGTTCATGTTAAATTCCTTCCATTTTCAGTCGGTGTTCTATTGGAATTATTTCGTTCTTATTCCTTCTCTATCTTGTTTTAACCAGAGTGGTTTCAAAATCTATCTTATCCCCTAAGCTCTTGGCTCTCATCATATTCCTCGTTCCTCTTGTCTAACGGACTGTTTGCAATCTTGTTCGTCGGTTGTATTTTTTCTTTCAAGTTTTTGCAATCTCAAAGGTTCTTTGGTTTCACTTGTTTGTCGAAGACGCAACTCTATTTACCTCTTCCTCTATCGCTTCTATCTGGTGCCATCCCTAGGATCTCGGGTCGACATCCTCTATTAGTGCGGGAGAGTTGTGACACCCGAGACCGATGCTTTAGAAGACTTCCAGCTATTCCGAGTGTCGGTGTACTAGAGTAGGGGTACCCTAGTATCCCGAACTTGTGCACGGGCAGTTGCAGCACCCCGCGGCAAGGCTTGCCGGGTGACCGCCAAGGTCCTCCGTGGTTCCTTTGGAGCCATTCAAGAACAAAGTATTCAAGCCAAGGAGACAAGGCCCCGGCAAGAGGAGCTTGCCGGGAAGGCCAACCAAGGCATCTCAAGGAACTTGCCGCGACGCGCCACGCGTCCCGGCGAGGCCCGGTGAGCGACAAGCTTCCGGACGCGACAAGGCAACGACCGCGGCAAGGTGCTTGCCGCGGCAAACAACCACTCTGTACCCGCGCTCCAGCACATCCACCAACGTGTTGCCCTGGGACCTTTCCAGGCGCGCGTGGCAAGAGGCTGTGCGGCCAGCGGTGCGCAGTGGCAAGCGACGCTGACAAGATTACCATCATGGCGAGCGGTGGCGTCCCTGACGGTCCCTTTTTCCACTATTTGGGCGACATAGACGGGCATTTAATGCCTTTGTCCCCTGCCGTCAGGGTTAGGTATGATACACTGTATAGGTAGTTGTACCAACCGCAATTCCTTTTCCATTTTTACCCTTGTCTATGTTGCCACCTGTCGGAGACCCCTTTAGCATATAAAAGGAGGCCCATGCGCAACGTAGAGTGGGGTGGGAAGACAGAAAAACACTCACGCTCGGTCTCGTTAGCAGCTAGTGTGTACTGTAGCACTCAGCGCTCCCGAGCAAGAACTCAATACACTCAGACATGCAACAGTAGGAGTGTTATCTCTCCGGAGAGCTCCGAAGCTGGGTAAACTGCTCATGTGCTTCGCCTCGATCCGCTCTTCGTGCGATCTCCGCCCCCCGCCGAACCGAAAGGGGCTCGGTCCGACGGTCCCATACGTGTTCGTGGATCAGTTTCCCCGACATCTTTGGCGCGCCAGGTAGGGGGCGTCGAGGTTGTGTGAACCTGATCCGGCGTTCACACGAGCTAGATCTTCATCTTCTTTATCGACATGCCACCGAAGAAGAAGGCTTCGGCGGCAGTTGTTCCGTCCACGTCGATCCCACCACCACCGGAGCAAACGAGTGGTGGGGTAGACGTCGGCGGAAGAACGGGCATAGACGAGGGAGCTCACGGTGCTGCCAGGTCCAAGGACAAGGCCGCGCAGACCTCTGCGTCCGTACATGCACCGCACCCATCTCAGGAAGCGCAGGACTGACAGCGTCATGGTATTCGCAGTGCCATACATTTGTTGGACCAAGATCGAGCTGGTGGATCTCGGGGTGCTCAAGACCAGCATGCACGCCAACATGCTGGCACGAGCGAGACACGGTCACCTGGACAGGATATTGCTCCTTCTAACATAGTTAGAAGTCCGAGCATATCCCGCTCCTCGCACCGTTCGCCACTGCCGCCCACCACTCCAGCAGAAGCTTTGGCGCGAGCTCAACTGCTCCTGGATTACCCTCCAACGGCAGACAAGATCGATGGATGGAGGGCCACCATTCAGAGTCTCATCGGCTTCGCCAACGGCGACACTCCGCGGTAGCCGAGTACATCGCTGCCGCGGCAGGACTGCCAGGCACGAGCCAATGGCGACGAAACTGGTGGGGGTGCAACCACCATGCACTCTCCACCCCGAAGTCCAAGATCGCCGACTCGCCGGATCCACCTCGACAGCGACTCCACCGCATCATCAGATCCACGAGCTCGTCGCGATCAGTGCCAAGTTCTTCACGAACGCCAGCAAGAAGACGCTCGTACTCGCATCGAGCGCCGAAGAGAAGCGCGGCGTCAATCGGACCAGCGCGCTGGGCCCTCTGTCGACATGCATGCACCAAGGGAACCAGGCGACTTACCGTACGCAGTAGGTTGCCCTGCGTTCACTCGTGAGCTGCGGCATGTCCAGTGGCCTAGCACGAAGAATTTCAAGCCAGACGTACCAGAGAAGTACGACGGCAAGTCGCATCCATCGGAGTTCCTCAGCATCTACACCATCACGGTACAAGCTGCCGGGGGGCGGGACGACAAGATCCTGGCCAACTACTTCCCGCTGGTGCTCAAGCCCAATGTCAGATCCTGGCTCATGTACTTGCCGGACAACTCCATATCCTCCTGGGCAGACCTATGCCATCAGTTTGTCGGCGCCTTTACAGGCGGCCACAAGCCTCATGGCCAAGAGAGCGACCTTCATCTGCTCGCCCAGAAGGAAGGAGAGCCCCTGCGCAAGTACATTCAGAGATTCAGCCGCGTACAGCACAACATCCTAGATGTCCACCCTGCCGCGGTAATCAGCGCATTCCATCAGAACGTGCGAAACCGCAGGATGCGGGAGGAGATGGCGATGTGCAAGATCAGAGACATCAGTGAGCTATATGCCCTGGCCGACAAGTGTGCACGTGCTGAGGAAGGGAGGAAACTCCCCGGAGAGAATACAGAAGCAGGAGGATCTCATAGTGAGGAAGCTGCCCCGGCAAAGAAAAACCGACGGCGGAACAACAGGAAGAAGAAAGGCAAAGATGTGCTAGTCGTTGAGCAGTCCGGCAATGGAGGTGGTGCCAAGAAAGCCAAAGCTGGTAGCTCTGGCAAGGAGATTGTCGCGGGCACCAACTACCAGGATGTGGTGGTCGTCGACAAGCAGGACGGCACCAACAAGCAGTACTGCAAGATCCACCGCACCAAGGGCCATGACCTCCAGAGCTGCAAGAGGGTCGAGCAGCTTGTCGAGCAGCAAAAGGCCGAATACGAGCGACGCGACAAGAGAAGGCCCAGGAAGGTGCTGGAGGAGCCGGCAAGAAATGCCCCGGCCGAGGAGGACGCCGCGGCAAGGCCAAGCAGCGGCAAGGAGACAGACCTCCCCGCGGCCGCGACAAGGATGAAGATGACGACGACGATGAAGATATGGATGATGACGAGACCGATGAGCAGGAGTTCCAGAAAGCCATAGAGGTCCTGTGCGTTGACGGTGGTGCTTCTCTGCATACATCACACCGCCAGCTCAAGCAGTGGGTGCGGGAAGTCAATGCGGCAGAACCACCCGTCGAGTCACGCAAGCCTCTGAAATGGTCCAGCACGCCTATCATCTTTGATATTGAGGACCACCCTGATCGCATAACTGCGGTCAGGTGCTTGCCGATGTTGGTTTCACCAACTATTCGCAACCTCAAGGTCACTAAGATGCTAGTTGACGGCGGGGCCGGCTTGAACCTGATCTCCTCCGCGGTACTCCAGAAACTCCAGATCCCTGATGGCGAGCTCGAAGAGATTGGCACATTCCAAGGAATCAATCCGGGAAGGAGCAGGCCGAAGGGAAAGATCACGTTGCCGGTGACATTTGGCAGCAAATTGAACTTCAGGACTGAGAGGGTCACTTTTGACGTTGCTGACTTTCCATTGCCTTACAATGGGATACTCGGCCGTCCAGCACTCGCCAAATTCATGGCAGCCTCTCACCATGCATACAACATGCTGAAGATGCCAGGCCCGATAAGTGTCATCTTTGTCCCTGGCGACAAGAAGGATGCTCTTATCTGCGCTGACAAGATCTACCGGGAAGTAGCAGCCGCAACAGATCGCAAGTCACTTGCCGTTGAAGCTCCTGGGGCGAAGAAGAAGACCAAGTCCGGCAAGAGTTCTGATGCCCACTCCGGCAAGCGCACCTCTTCGGAGTGCTGCGCTACCGTCGAGGACGCACCATCGAGCTCCACCGGCAAGTGTAAGAAGACAATGGCAGCTCCACCAGAGACCAAGAAGGTGTCCGCCAAGGAGGATGGCACTAGTGGTACCTTCACCATCAGTGCCACTCTCGACCCTAAATAGGAAAGCGCGCTCATTGCTTTCCTGCGGGCGAACGTCGACGTATTTGCGTGGCAACCGTCTGACATCCCCGGTGTTCCCAGGAAAGTAATCGAGCACCATCTTGCCGTCTGTCCTCATGCGCGGCCCGTCAAGCAGAAAGTCAGGAAACAGGCAGTGGAGCGCCAAGAATTCATCGCAGAAGAAATCAAGGAATTGGAAGCAGCAGGCCTTGTCAGAGGAGTGCTCCATCCTACGTGGTTGGCCAACCCTGTAGTCGTGCGCAAGGCAAACGGGAAATGGAGGCTTTGTATCGACTTTACTGATGTCAATAAAGCTTGTCCCAAAGACCCATTTCCCTTGCCGCGCATCGACCAGATTGTTGACTCCACGGCCGGATGTGACTTGCTTTTATTTCTTGATGCATACTCAGGATACCATCAGATCTTCATGGCAGAAGAGGATGAGGAGAAGACCGCATTCATCACCCCATGTGGCACATACTGTTTCGTACTGATGCCTTTCGGTTTAAAGAATGCTGGTTCAACATTTGCAAGGGTAGTCCATGACGCTTTTGTGCCGCAAATACAAAGAAATGTGGAGGCCTACATGGATGACATAGTGGTCAAGAGCAAGGACAAGGCGACCCTGATTCAAGATTTAGACGAAACCTTTGCAAATCTGCGCAAGATCAACCTCAAGCTTAACCCCGAGAAGTGTGTGTTTGGAGTCCCCTCCGGCAAGCTTCTCGGGTTCTTCGTGTCAAAGCGGGGAATTGAGGCCAATCCCGACAAGATCAAGGCCATTGAGCAGATTGAAGCACCAAAGCGCGTCAAGGATGTACGAAGACTTGCCGGTTGCGTAGCTGCTCTCAGCAGGTTTATCTCTAGGTCTGCTGAGCGCGCCCTGCCATTTTTCAAAATATTGAAAAAGGCAGGTCCAATGAAATGGACTCCGGAAGTGGAGGCTGCACTGCAGGACTTAAAGAGATACCTGTCCTCCACTCCAACACTTGTCGCACCTAAGCCACAAGAGAAGTTGCTGCGATATATAGCGGCAACCAATCAAGTGGTTAGTGCTGCGTTAGTAGCGGAGAGGGAGGCGGATGATGAGCCAGCAACCACGGCAGATGCATCCAGTGACAAGCAGGGGACTTCACTGGCAAGCTCTGGTCCCGACAAAGATGGGTCTGTGCAGGCCGTGAGAAGATGCAGAAAAGAATGGTGCAGTGCCCAGTTTACTTTGTCAGTTCCCTTCTGCAGGGGGCTAGGTCAAGGTACTCTGGTGTGCAGAAATTGCTTTTCGGCCTACTCATGGCCTCGAGAAAGCTGCGCCATTACTTCCAAGCACATGAGATCACAGTCGTCACTCGTTTTCCGCTGAAGAGGATACTGCAAAATCCAGAAGCAACAGGCAGGATTGTTGAGTGGGCACTGGAACTGTCAAGCTTTCGCCTCAAGTTTGAGAGCACTTCAACTATCCAAAGCAGAGCATTGGCGGAGTTCATAGCAGAATGGACGCCTACGCAAGATGAAGAAATTCCAGAAACAAGCATCCCCTTCGAGGAAGCAAGCAAAGAGTGGCTGATATACTTTGATGGTGCCTTCTCGCTGCAAGGCGTCGGTGCGGGCGTGCTACTTGTTGCACCCACCGGAGAGCACCTCAAGTACGTAGTCCAGATGCACTTTCCCAAGGAGCAAGCAACGAACAATACCGCAGAGTATGAAGGTTTGCTTGCCGGTCTCAGGATCGCAGCAGACCTTGGGATCAAGAAGCTCATTGTCAGGGGTGACTCACAGCTTGTCATCCGCCAAGTGAACAAGAATTATCAGAGTCCATTGATGGAAGCCTACGTTGATGAAGTGAGAAAGCTAGAAGAGCACTTTGACGGCCTACAGATGGAACATGTTCCAAGAGCTCAAAACGACATTGCCGATGGCCTGTCGAAGTGCGCCGCACTTAAATTACCTGTGGAACCAGGGATCTTTGTGCTCAAACTGACTCAACCGTCTGTAACGCCATCAACTGGACAGAGCAAGAAGAGGAAGTTGATTTCTGGTGACTATTTTCCGGCAGAGCTCCCCGAAGCCGCCGCCAAGAAAGTCCTCAAAATCAACACCAAGGGTGCTGAGGAGCAGTCTGCTCCGGCAAGCCCTAGGGTTTGTTCCGTTGAAGCAGACGCTCCCGACAAGTTTTGCTCCGGCAAGCTTGCCGGGGAACGTCAAGCTCCGGCTGAACCGCAGGTTCTCGCCGTAGAAGCGGATGTTCCCGCAGCAGCAGATGTGCCTTTAGTCCTTGTTGTCGAGCCGCAAGCTCCAGCATGGGCACAGCAGATTGTCCGTTTCCTTTAGACAGGAGAACTTCCCGAAGAGCAAGAAGAAGCGGAAAGAGTAGCCCGGCAGTCAAGTATGTACCAGTTTGTCGACAACACACTGTACAGAAGAAGACTCAACAGTGTGAAATTGAAGTGTATTCACCGGGAAGACGGACAAAAGCTATTGGCAGAGATACATGGAGGCATATGTGGTCACCAAATTGGCGCAAGAGTACTTGCCGGCAAAGCGTTCCGGCAAGGTTTCTTTTGGCCGACAGCCCTCCAGGATGCAACTGCACAAGTAACCAAGTGTGAAGCGTCCCAGTTCCATTCCAAGCAGATACACTAGCCAACTCAAGCTCTCCAGACGATCCCTTTATGCTGGCCATTTTCGGTCTGGGGGCTCGACATCCTCGGCCCCTTTCCCCGAGCTGTCGGGGGCTTTGAGTACTTGTACGTTGCAATCGACAAGTTCACAAAGTGGCCGGAAGTGGAAGCGGTGAGGAAGGTGACAGCACAGTCAGCAGTCAAGTTCTTCAGGTCGATTGTTTGCCGCTTCGGAATCCCTAACAGGATCATCACCGACAACGGCACGCAATTCACAAGCCGCAACTTCATGCAGTACGTCCAAGATCTTGGCGCCAAGGTCTGCTTCGCTTCTGTTGCTCATCCGAGAAGTAATGGTCAAGCGGAGAGGGCGAATGCTAAAGTGCTGCGCGGGCTCAAGACTAGGACTTTCGACAGGCTGCGCAAGTGCGGAAAGAACTGGATTGAGGAGCTGCCGGTGGTTCTTTGGTTGATCAGGACGACGCCAAATCGATCCACTGGCCAGACACCTTTTGCTCTAGTCTATGGAGCAGAGGCAATTCTCCCCACGGAACTCGGATACGGGTCACCTCGAGTGCTCGCTTATGATGAGCTTGAGCAAGAGCAGTTGCGATAAGATGACGCACTGCTCCTTGAGGAGGATCGTCTTCAGGCCGCTGTACGAGCTGCTCGATACCAGCAAGCTTTGCGCCGCTACCATAGCCACAAAGTCAATGCCGGAAGTCTCGAGGAAGGCGACCTTGTTCTTCGGCGCGTTCAGTCCGCCAAGAATTCCATCAAGTTGACGCCGAAGTGGGAAGGCCCTTACCAGGTGAAATGAGTCACTAGGCCTGGCGCTGTCCGCCTTGAGACCGAAGATGGCATTCCGGTGAGCAACTCCTGGAACATTGAGCATCTTCGTAAGTTTTACCCGTAAGGCGCGGTTGCCGGAAACTTTTCCGGCAACCACCTTTTGTACAAGTCTTGCCGATGTTGCATGTAATCCTTTGTATGAAGCCGGGCGCAGACCCCGTGCAGAAGTAAAGCTCATGTGCTCCGCACATCTTGTCAATTTCATGCTTTCTACTTTGCATGCATTATCTGACACTTTGTGCAGCGCCTACCCCCGGTAAGCAATAACGAGCCGTAAGGCTCCATATCTTTATTTTCTCTTCTTTCTCTTTCTCAAGGAAAGGAAGGTTCCCTCGCCCACAAGTTTGCCGGGGGGAAAGGAGAAGATAATGGTGTGGACCAAGCGTCGTTCGAGGAAGTTTCGCCTTACCGGGAAGCAAACGACAGAAAAGCTAAGTTGCTAAAGTTTGAGCAATCAGTTTTAAAAAATTTAAGTTATCTTCCTCGAACGACCGTGCTTTGTATGGAAAACCTGTGTGCGGAGGAACCAACTCGTAGCTAGTTGCGCCCTTACTTTGTTTCGAGTCCGCTCAACAACTTAAGTGAGCTGCGACTAGTTGCGACAAGGTTTCTTGTCGGTAGCGGCACCGCCAGCAGGCTGCTGACGTCCCGCACTCAGCGCTCGCGGCTAAGGTGCCTGCGCCGACAAGTCCCCTAAAAGCGTAGGGCAAAAACATACAAAGGAAGGAATCAAGAAAAGGAAATAACATAGCAATTGCTACCCAAAATAGAGTCATATTACAAGATAGCTTGTCGCAGCTCTAATAGATTGTTCTCATAACATGACCAGCAGCGACAGGAAAAAGAGAAAACGGGCGGCCTAATCTACGCGATCGCCCTCAACCGTCTTGATCCCGCTCACCTTGTCCACAATGGGTGCGACAAGGGTCTTGAGCGCTTCCAGATCAGCATCCGGCGGCAAGGTCCTGAGGACGTTGGTGAGGTTGAGGCCTGGGTTGCGGAAGGCCACCTTCACCAGCACCTTTTGAAGAGCTCCCGTGCAGATCTTGCGCGACTCGTCGGCCAGCTGCTTTGGGACCTTCTCCCAGAGTCGCTGGAGGGCCGTCGCCACGCCTTTGAAGAATAAGCTGAGCTTGGCGCTGGGTTGGAGGTGCTCATCGGAGGAATACCCGAGGTCCTCCATCCCCAGCTGCGCCAGCTCCCCGTCGATGGCTGCGGCAACATCCACGAGACCCTGGGTCTAGTGCTCCACATTCTCCCTAAAAGCGTTCTGGGCGGCAGCAGCACTCGCCAGCAGCGCCTCGTCGGCCTTGATCTTCTCCTTCAAGGCCACCTCCTGCTCCCTCGTGCCGTCCAGCATCTTGGTCAAAGTGGTCAGCTTCAATTCAAGATCTGTGTTGGAGTCCTTCGCGGCGCTAAGCTCCTTGCTCCTCTCGGCGAGACGACCCTGCAGCTCGCCATGAGCGGCGGCGTCCTTCTCATGATCACGCTTGAGCGCAGCAAGCTCCTCGCCGCTCGCCTTGAGATCGGCCTCCAGCTGCGCCATCTTCGTCTCCAGCTCCTTCTTGGTGGCCTCGGCAGCTGCGGCAGCATCCTCTACTTCCTTGAGAGCCCCGCCAAATGTTTGCTCGCGCGCGGCAAGCTCCTCCTCGTGGCTGTCAAGGTTGACCTTGCACTGCGCCAACTCGCCTTCCTGCGCAGATAGCTTCTCAGCAACGAGCCGCTGTTGCTCTTCAACTTCAGCCTTCTCGAGGTGGAAGGCTTTCCGCTCCTCGGCGACTTGCTCCCGCTCCTCTGCCAGGGACCGGAGAGCTTCCTGGTTGAAGCCCCGGAGCTCCTCCGCGCGCTTCTCGATGTCCACTCCCGCCTTCGCGACAAGCGCTTCTAGGGATACCAGCTTGGCCTGTCGGGCGCGGTAAAGCGACAACAGCTTCCGCAGCAGCCGCTCCTCCTCAGGTTCGTCGCTGCTGCTGCTTGGCGCGTCGACCAGCGTCAGCCCAGCGGAGGCGAGCACCTCTCCATCCAAGATCTCTCCTTCGACCGGTGCCCTGGAGCTTGACGCCCAGGGGAGCTTGATGAAGATGCCGTCACCGGCCTTCAAATAGGCGCCGGGCTGGGGCTCTTCGGAGCCTGGCGCTGCAGCAGCGGCGGAGGGATCGGCACTCGGCATAGCGCCTGACGCTCCTGCGGCCTCGGGGCCGTCAGTGCGACCGCCGGATCCCTCGCCAGCTTCTGCGGCGGCAGCTTTGGCGGCCTCTTCGCCGGCAGGATCATTAGCGCCAGCTTCTCCTTCGGTGGCAACGGCGTCGTCGGTATTGCTGCGCGCGTTCTCCTCGCCGGCGACCTCGGTTTCCATCGGCTCCGTGGCAGATGGATCTGACGAACGGAAAAAGGAGAAAAGTCAAGCAAATATCCAAAAAGAAAATCAGAAGAAGAAGAACCCAAGGGAAGTTTTCAAGCAAGAGGAATACCTGTACTAGGATCTGCAGTCATGGTCTCAACCACCGGAGGGTCGCCAGTGCCGCCCCTTGCCGGAGAACTGTCCCTTGCCGGAGAATTCTCCCTTGCCGTAGAACGCTCCCTTGCCGGGGAATCCTCCCTTGGCGGTGTAGTCGAAGCAGATGGCATTTCGGGAGCGGCTTCCGGGCACTCCTGGTGAGGCTGCTCTACTCCTACACAAACCAACAGTCAGATATCAGCAAAGAAAGAGCACCCATGCGCGCCTGACAGCAGGAAGTAAACCATATACTTACGCTGGGGGCTGCGCTGGGGGCTGCTTTGGGGAAAAGTTGCCGAGTCCGGCAAGGTGGTCTCGGACACGCCCCCTGCTGTCGTGGTGGGTTCATCCTCGATGACAATCACCGGGACCTTGGCTCTCTTCGCCGCTCTCTGGGCCAGAGTCCTGAAAAGGAATGGGTTCGGAGTAAAGCAAATCAGATACAAGACAAAACAGCAAGAATTGAAGAACTACAAGTACAACAAAGAATCTTACTCTTCTTCTTCCTTGTCGGAGCTGAGCGCGGAGAGATCGAAGTCCGGCTCGCCTCCGGTGCGATGAGGCGGAGGAGTAGGTTCCCTTGTCCGCTTGGCAGGAGCAGTAGCGGTGGACCGGGAAGACCCCGCTCCAGTTGCTGCAGCGGCGTGAGGCGCTCCCGCGGCAACAGTGCTTGCCGCGGTAGAGCGTGTCACGCGGCACGGCGGCTGTTGACTCGTCTTCCGCCCCGCTACGTCCCCGGCCTTGCGGAGACGCCTTCTTGGTGGAGCTGGGGGCTCCGCTTGCGGCGAGCAGGCTGAAGGTGGGGAGGAGGAGGAGCCGATCTTCAACGAGTCGCTCGCGCCCTCGGCGGGCTCGCTCGACTCAGCTTCAGGCCCGACAAGCTCTTCCTCGCGGCAAGCTCCTCTCGCTCGACAAGGCTTGCCGCCTTTGCTTCCTCTGCCTCCTCCACGGTGAATCCGAACTCGCCCGCGGAAGCGGCTGCTGCCGCCTCTTCCAGCCTGGTGGCGATGCGCTGCATCTCATCATCGCTAGTGTCGCGGGTGAGGCTCTTCTGTTCATCAGGGCGGACCGGCACTTCTACCAAGCCATCAAAGAACTCCTGCACGACATCGTCTGCAGGCTCTTGCCAGGTTGGGACAATTCCATGCGAATCGCACAGCAGCATCATTGCACGGATGCGGTCGAGCGAGGAGTTGTTGCACAGCGGAACGACACCCCTCGGCAACATGAACGCTTCAGGATGTTGAGGATCACGCTTGAACAATTCTAGGATCATCGCGTCCAGTTCCAGGACAGTGAAGTTGAAGTTGAGGCCCGGGCGCAGCCTCATGATATCCGCCGCGTTCTGGAACTCCCAGGCGGGTCTCCTCCTCTCCTGCAGGGGGGCGATGCGGCGGCAAAGAAAATCTGCGCCAACGGCACCTACGGTGAGCCCGGCAAGCCTGAGGCGTAGGATCCAGGTGACGGCAATCTTCAGCCTATTGTCTTCCGGGGCCACGTTGCTCCAATCGTTGCCGCGCGCTACTGGGGCTTGGCGCTGGGCGGTAAATGGCTGCAGGTTCTCCTCGACAATCCAGCACCAGTCTGCTCTCCATTCTTCCCACTTGCTGCGGAGCTCTCCCTCCAGGTAAGCTTCCTTCTTGCCAGTTCTCGAGATCCAGGCGATTCCGCCAGATAAGGGCTCCCCTCTCTCAACTCGGGGCATAAAGAAGTGGCGGAAAAGAGCTACGTTTGGATAGACTCCGACAAAGTTTTCGCAGAGATGTGCGAAAACTGCCATGGTCAGAACAGCATTGGGGGTGAAGTCAAGGAGGCGGAACCCGTAGGTGTTCATGATATCGCAGAAAAATTCGGAGAAAGGCGGGCAGAGCCCGCAGTAGAAGAACAGCACGGAGAAAGGGTATCCATTCAGAGCCAGTTCCGAAGCGGCAGCTGGGAGTACCTTCGTACGCGGATGCGCTCGCGTCTCCGTCGACCAGAAGAGGTAGTAGTACTCCCTCAGCTCCTTCGCGGCGAGCTGGGGGGGGAAAGATTGCCCGCTCCTTTCGCAGCGCCATGAGCAGCTGCGCCTTGGCCGACTTCACAACCTTCCCAGCTTTCGGAGCCATGGCGGAGGTGGTGAGAGAGATCGACGGTGTTGGTGGTGCCGGTGGCGATGGGGGGCGGAGCGCTGCTCTCTTTCAGCTTTGGGAAGAAGGAGGGAGCGGCGGAGATCTTTGAGACTGGAGTAGCAACCGGCGAGATGGGTGAACTGCCCCTGTTTCCCCTGCTTATAAAGAGGGAGGGGGCAGACGTTCCATCTTTCCGAATAAAGAAACCACCCACGATCTCTCCCATGACGCCGCATTCGACGCGTGCCGTTCGAGGAGGGCGCGGTGGATACAGAGCGAGATACGGCGTAACCCAGGCCGCGCATGCCCATGCCCTGTTTTGGGCCTGGCCCAACAACGCTCGGCACCGTGTGTGGCCCAGGCCCGGGGGCTCCTGTCGGTGTACTAGAGTAGGGGTTCCCTAGTATCCCGAACTTGTGCACGAGCAGTTGCAGCACCCCGCGGCAAGGCTTGCCGGGTGACCGCCAAGGTCCTCCGTGGTTCCTTTGGAGCCATTCAAGAACAAAGTATTCAAGCCAAGGAGACAAGGCCCCGGCAAGAGGAGCTTGCCGGGAAGGCCAACCAAGGCATCTCAAGGAACTTGCCGCGACGCGCCATGCGTCCCGGCGAGGCCCGGTGAGCGACAAGCTTCCGGACGCGACAAGACAACGACCGCGGCAAGGCGCTTGCCGCGGCAAACTACCACTCCGTACCCGCGCTCCAGCACATCCACCAACATGTCGCCCTAGGACCTTTCCAGATGCGCGTGGCAAGAGGCTGTGCGGCCAGCGGTGCGCGGTGGCAAGCGACGCTGACAAGATTACCATCGTGGCGAGCGGTGGCGTCCCTGACGGTCCCTTTTTGCACTATTTGGGCGATGTAGACGGGCATTTAATGCCTTTGTCCCCTGCCGTCAGGGTTAGGTATGATACACTGTACAGGTAGTTGTACCAACCGCAATTCCTTTTCCATTTTTACCCTTGTCTACGTTGCCACCTATCGGAGACCCCTTTAGCATATAAAAGGAGGCCCATGCGCAACGTAGAGGGGGTGGGAAGACAGAAAAACACTCACGCTCGGTCTCGTTAGCAGCTAGTGTGTACTGTAGCACTCAGCGCTCCCGAGCAAGAACTCAATACACTCAGACATGCAGCAGTAGGAGTGTTATCTCTCCGGAGAGCTCCGAAGCTGGGTAAACTGCTCGTGTGCTTCGCCTCGATCCGCTCTTCATGCGATCTCCGCCCCCCGCCGAACCGAAAGGGGCTCGGTCCGCCGGTCCCATAGGTGTTCATGGATCAGTTTCCCCGACACCGAGTTTTGCTGTGTGATTTATTTTTGCTTGTTGCATTTCATCATCGCATCATCCGCATTGCATCCACATGTTTTCGTAAAACCTTGTAGCCATTTGTCGTTGCCGCTTCACTCCTTGTCTCCCTGGCATGTTGTCAGATAGCTTGGCTTTGTTAACCTTCTCTCGGACCAACCGGACCACTCTCTTCTCTCTTTCTATGAGACTATCAAAACCCCCTTGTCCCCATGGCCTTTCGTTAGACCCCCATTGTTTTTTATTCCCTCTCTCGTCTAAATGTCCACCCTCTCTGCACAGCCACAGATCCCATCGCGTGCGTCCGAATACTTGCCGGAACCCGACCCGGGCAGTTATGACCGTTGTGTTCGGATCATCCCTAAAACAGCTTCGGTTTCTCATTTGGACTCCGTAGCTTATATTTTCCTTTGTCCGTACGATGTAGCTCTAAGGGTTTCTATTAGTCTGCTTTTATATCCACATGCTATATAAACCAACCTACCCTAACCCTAGTCTACCCAGTTCAATCCGCACTGCCACCGCTCTCTTTCTTCCCCTTGGGATCCATCCCACCAACCGCAGCCTCCGACCAGATCCCTGGTTTCCCACGTATCCGCCCGAGCATCTCGATCCAGAGTGGATCGAGCGCTTCACCTCCAAGACCAGCCTCCCCTACTCATGCCCCGAGCCCCGTGCCTCTCTTCTAGTTCGCCTACCGTCATCCCCGGCGAGTAGTTCTGCCAGCAGGCCAGCCACGCTCGCGCCTCTCCTTCCTTTCCCTTTCTTCTCCTGTTTTCTTTTCCCTCTCATGCTCTCTCTCTCCCAGGTATGTCTGTGCACGAGCCACAAGGAGGAAGCCGCCATTCCAAAGTTCTTGCCATGCGTGCCTGAATCCGCCATCCCCGGCTCCTCCGCGCTCGATTCCCGCCGTTCTCGAGTCTCGTCGCCCCGCCAAGTACCTCGTCGGAGAACCACACTTCCACTCCACTCGTTCCCCTGCTCCGAACATCAGAACGTTGTGCCCTGCCTGCCTCCTCTACCTTGCGCTCGTCCGCAATTCCACCGGCAGGTTCTGGCCCTGCCTCGAGCGCCCCCGCGCCGGAAGATGCCTCTCGCGCCTCTACATCAATCTGCAATAGCCGCATGTCACTGGATCTTGCTGCCTCCACCATTGACCCATCCATCCCTGAGCTCCTCTGCGCACCACCGCTTCCCTCCAACTCTAGGCGCCTCCCGCAGCTCTCTACATCGAGCAGGAAATGAGCGCCCAAGCGCCCGCTTTCGTTGACCGCATGGTCAACCCAGCTGAGCGTGTCGGCCTCCTCCACGCGCGTTCCCGATCTCCAAGCCCAGCAACAGCAAGGACCAGCCGCGGCAGATCTGGCCTGCCCGGCCTCCTCCTCACCAGCTGGGCTAAAGCCCATGGTGAGCTGCCACACGCCCCTCCTTTCTTTTTCGCTCCTATCGGGCCAGGCTGTTTCGGACTGTGATGTTTTTTTTCTGCCAGGACGAATTTGTCTATTATCCACAGGAAAGTTTGTTTTAAAAAAACTCATACTTCATGCATATAATAACTCATGAACTATGCATCATATGTAAAAAGCTTCATATATGCAAAATGCTTAGAACTTCATCTAGTTTCACAATATCCAACTTTCATCCCTGTTTAAAATGTTTAACTTGATGTTTGCATTAATTTGCATAAATGACATGCTAAAATGCTTTATTTCATAACTAAATAACCGTAGCTCCAAATTAAATAAACTTTATATGTAAATGGGGTAGAAAAATGCATAGATTAACATGGTGGCATTACTTTGCATGTTTAACAACTCTAAATTATGTCTTAGGGCAGAACGGTACCAAACTCAATATATGCACATGGGGATTTTACGGAATTGTTGTTTGTTGTTTACGGCCTCATTTAAACTTGCCTAAATAGTTAGTTTTGTTATGCTTCAGCTCTTGCCATGTTAACCGACATTTAATATTGTTGAGTAGCCTAAACAAGAGCGAACTAAATGATTGAATGTGGTGTTTTGTCAATATGCAACTCATTGCATATTGAGGTCCACTTAATCTGTAGTATTGTTTGTTGCACTTTGCCATGACTTATTAAACCATACATGCATCATACTTGAATGTGCATCATGCCATGTTTATGTCATGTTTGTTTACCGATGTTGTTTGCTTCTTTCTGGTGTTGTTTCTTAGTTCCGGTACCATTGTGGATTGTCAGGATTTGTTCGACTACGCCCGTTCGTCTTCTTCATGGACTCATTCTTCTTCCTAGCGGGATTTCAGGAAAGATGACCGTCACCTTGGATCTCACTACTATCTTTGCTATGCTAGTTGTATCGATGATATCTCTATGTCGCGCTTCCTACCACTTGTTTATCAAACCTCCCAATATGCCATGAAACAGCCTCTAATCTTTTTCACCATCCCAGCAAACCATTGTTTGGCTATGTTACCGCTTTTCTCAGCCCCGCTTATAGCGTTGCTAGTTGCAGGTGCAGATGCAGGTTGTTGCATGTTGGGACATGGATATCATGGATATCTTGGGAGATCACAATATCTCTCATATTATTAATGCATCTATATACTTGGTAAAGGGTGGAAGGCTCAGCCTTATGCCTGGTGTTTTGTTCCACTCTTGTCGCACTACTTTCCGCCATACCGATGTTATATTCCTTGATTTTGCATCCCTAACATGATGAGGGTTTATGGGTCCCTCTTGACCGTTCACTTTGAATAAAACTCTTCCAGCAAGGCCCAACATTGGTTTTACCATTTTCCCAACATAATAACTAAACATGTTAATAAATTTGATGCATAGGGAGTTAGCGCTACTCGAGGTTCGTTTCGACATAATACAGGGGGGCCAGTGCTGATGGTGTTGGTCCCAAGCGGGTAGACTGTGGGGTAACCAATGGGCAACCCAAGGATCTGTATTTACTCGTAGTATGTCCCATTAGGATGTGGCCTGAGACGAGATACGCGCGGCTACTATCAGGGTGTCGGCACGCTGGGAGGTCTTGCTGAATTTGTTTTACCATTGTCAAAATGTCTTGTGCACCGGGATCCCGAGTCTGATCGGATGTCCATGATGGTGGATTGTCTCCGCAGATCATGAGCTTGTCATGGGCTAACTTGGGACACCCCTGCAGGGTTTAAACTTTTGAGAGTCGTGCCCGCTGTTATGTGGCAGATGGGAGCTTTTAATATCCAGTTGTAGAGAACTTGACACCAGATTCAAATGAAAATACACCAACCGCATGTGTAACCGTGACTGTCTCTTTTTGAGTAAGTCGAGAAGAGAACACGGTGGGGTTATGTTTGAACGTAAGTAGTTCAGGATCATTTCTTGATCATTACTAGTTTGCGACCGTTTGGGTAGTTTATCATCTTATTCTTGTACTCATAAGTTAGCCACCACGCAATGCTTAGTCGCTTGCTGCAACCTCACCACTTATCCATTCCTTACCAATTAAGCTTTGCTAGTCTTGATACCCATGGTAATGGGATTACTGAGTCCTCGTGGCTCACAGATTACCAAAACAACTGGTGCAGGTACATGTAATGCGATGATTTAATGCGAGTGTGATGCTTGCTTGTTTGGAGTTCTTCTTCTTCTTCTTTGATCAAGGGATATAGGTTCTGGGTCGGGAGACTGGGCTAGCAGGGTGGATGTCGTTCTTCTTTCTTGTTTGATTTCATCCATAGTCGGATCCTGCTCTTCTACTTGATGAATGCTATGTATTGATGTATTGTTGTATGAATGTTGTAACTTGTGGTGAGTGTAAGCCTTTATCTTGTATTCTCATCTGTTCGGTACATGGTATGTTGTAATGATATCCACCTTGCTATGCGCTCGAAATGCGATTGTGCCCCGATCATGAATTCATCACATGATTGGGATAGAACCGCTTCTTGGGCGCTACAAGTTGGTATCAGAGCCATACCGACCTTAGGAGCCCCCTTGAATGTTCAAACCACTGCCATTGTCGATTCTACAAGAAAAAACTATTTTGAGTCTAGCTATATATATCAAAGAGTAGGATTTCTTTTTACTCCTCATCCCCTCGTCGCTCTGGTGAGGACTCATGACATAGACGTTTTGAATTCACTCTCCTCTTTTTCAATCAATTTTTTAGGATCACACGGGTATTGTGACGGGGATTCTATCTTGGTGCCTCCTGATATTTAGGGGTTGTGACAGTGTCCCGGGGAGTTGAGCTCCAAGTTGTTTTCTTACAGTGTTTATCATTTTAGTTCCGGATACCAGAGGACACCGACATCGAAATGCTCCCATAATTTTCATGGTGGCAAATAGTGTCATAACTTATCCCCAGTACTAGAGGAGATAGCATAGATGATCATCCATGACTAGTATCATTGTGTGTTTGAAGGTCTAAGGTACACGATTTCCAAGGTTTTCTTGGTTATGTGTTGACGGATGGATACAGTTGGAGTGTAGGATTTGTAAGTTGTTTGAGATATTTCTGCCTCCCTGTATCCCAAACACCAGATTGCATAACCAGAAAGTTTCGGGAGTTCATAGAAGGGAATTCAAGTAGTTACCTAGGATATCTTTCCGACAAATGTATGTTTTGAGGTTGGGGTCCAACGTCTAGCGGTTCGCGAGGTGTATTAAAGAATCCTTGGCTATGCTGATCCGGGGATGTCTCGTTTGTCATTCATGATGTCTACTGTATGTCGTGCCTGTGGGGCCTCATCGCGTACACTTTGGGTGGAATCTCTATCATATGTTTGTTTTCGGCTTATTCTTCAAGCCAAATTCTTTGTTTTGTTTTGAGTTGTGGTATTTGAGTTGAATAAGTGTCAAATGTTGAATCCATACCTTTCCTAAGCGGTGTTCTCATATTTCTATGTGAATACCAATCCTTCTTGATCATTGAGATTGTCATGTCATTCCTTTCGAACCGGCGTGCTTCTCTTCAGGCTAATCTAATCATTTCAACATTCACACGATCAATTCTCAGTTTTCTCAACAACGTTAGTTTTATCTGTCCCAAGTTGCCTTTGTTTACCCACCATCCCACCCTTTAATTCAAGGACTCATATATCTTAATCAAGTATCCATTTTATTCATGAGAAGTCTATCCAGTTTTTTTCCTTCAATGTTCTTATCCGGTGTTTCCTCGTGAAGATGCAGGAGCTTCAAGTTTATCATTCTTCGTTCTCTTTTCTTTTTCGGTGGAGTCAATTCAAGCTTCGATGTTAATCATATCTCTTCCTTTTGTTTCACATGCTTTCCCATGTGGTAAATTCTTATCCAAGTCTCTCTGATTTATTCACCTCTCTCCATTTATATCCGAAGTGCCGAAGATATCTCAGAATATTCAAGTTTCCATTCTTAATCCATTCAAGCTATTTTGAGGTTGTTATTTCATTCAAGCCATTTAATTCAACCGGTGCAATCTCTCTTTTAAAATCGCTCAACTAAGTTTCTCTTAGTGGGCCCTAACCCATAGGTCTTTTCCCAGGATCTTACCTGACACTTCTAATTTTTCACAGTTATTCTCATATTATTTTCAAAGTGTGACGTAAGAATGAATTTTCATCAGTCAGATGCCTCCTCCAAGATCGCTTTCGAATTATTTTCATGTTTGGTTCAACCTTTCCTCTTTTCATTCTTCCATAATGTCTCAACAATTTTGGTGGTATTTCTCGTTGTCATTCTTTGCTTGAATCCTCTTAACTCCTTACATGTTCTTCCGAATATGCGTAGTTCAGACTTGGTGCCATCCTGTCACACCCTAACTTTCATGGCACAACACTTAAGATGATAAATCATGATAAAATGTGGTTTGACAAAAACTTTTGAGTGTTTTGGACTTTGCCTTGATTGGATTTCGTCTGTTGTTTGCAAGTGCTCTAAAAATCAAATAAATCCTCCAACTCTTATACTCCTTCTCCTTGATCCAAAACTTCTCCAATGATCATGCCATGTATATAGTACAGTATAGAATTTTCTTATAAAAATAATTTTGCCAAAAAGTATTTTCTAAATTTAGTTTTTCAAAACCCCCTAAATTGAGGCTTGGACTACAAGTGCTTAATCTAGGGCATGAAAAATCTTTCCAAAAGTATATTTGAATCCTATTAGTTATAGGACCCCCATAAACCACAAAAATATAATTTTAAAAGTTATTTTGTTATTTTATTTAAAGGCTTTTTCTTTAGGCCAGAAATGGTCTTTAATAGGTTAAAATTATTTTAATTCTTCAGAAATATTTGTGAAACTTTAGGGAAACTCAGTGGATATATATTGTCCATATATAAGAGTTTAAACACATGGTCATGTTCGAAATATTGGTCAAATCCCTCAAAAACCCTTTCTGGATATTTCAAGCTTTCGAAATATTTACAAAGGAAATATTCTCTAAAAATTCCAAGAAAATTCTACAATGTCACCAATGCCCTGTTTGATGATCTTGCCAAGTCTCATGTCATGGAGAATAGTATAACCCCATGAAACCCTCTCAAAAGCATTTCTGCCCTTTTTCAAGTTTGAACAACTTTACGTTATCAAACTTGTCCAAATGCTCTAAAACTTGGTCCACATGCTAAAATGGTCTAATAAATCATCTATACCAGGTGGAACAAGTTGGAGAACAAGTTAACTCTATCAAAGTGCCCTAGAACCCTTCCTGTCCAGAACCAAATTTGAACAACTCTACATTGGCAACTTTCTCCTTTTGATCTCAACTTTTGTGGACATGTTTAGAACCTCAAATGATGATACTACACTAAGTGGTGCATCAAGGAGAATATATTTGCATGGCTAGATATTGGAAAGTCCATTTTTGTTGATTTCTAGGGTTTACCAAAGTTGCATTGTCAACTTTCTTCAAATGAGCTCCAACTTGGTGATCAGCCCCATTTCTATAATCCACCTGATCCTATTAATCTCCATACCATTTGGAATCCATTTTCTTGCCCAAACCACCATCAAACACCTTCTAGCAGAAATTTAAAATGCATGTTTTGGCCATTTTCACTAATCTCCATGAGCTCAACTTTTTCCCCCAGCCTCATCTGCTCCTTCTCTAACTCCTGCATGCTTTGTTGCCCAAGGAGCAATGATTAAGGGGGCAGAGACCCATTTTTCTTCCCTGGATAGCAGTTTTCCCTCTCTCCCTCAACCCCACCTCTCCTCCAGTGGCTCCCCAGGGCATCCAATGCCCTTGCAACATTGTTTACTCCAGCCTGCAGCCACTAGACACAAGTGGACGTGTGAGTGCGCGCGGAAAAGCCGCGGATGCCGGCCAAAGACGCGCTCTGGAGCACGTCATCATGCTCCCAACCGTTGACACCGCGTCCCCGGGCCACCTAGAGCCTCCCCCTTGCGCTAGTCGAGGCCCTCGACGTCCGCAAACATGACTGTCGTGCGGGCCCCCTCTCTCCCCTCCTCTCTCTCACCCGGCCCCGCGTGCCCGACACCGCCCGGCTCAGCCAATGCATGGCCTCGCACACGCGAGCACCAGAGCCCTGCCGCCTCTCCTCTCTCTCTCCCTGGCGCCCTACTCCACCCTCACGAGCACCGCAGACAACCCCTCGCTCTCTCTCCTGGCCGCCCAAGCCATTGCCATGGCCATCCGTGCGCCATGTCCATGGTGAGCCATGGGTCGGCTACATAAGGCCACCACCAAGCCCTCTCTCGACTCCTTTGGCTCTCTCTCCCTCCTGTGCACCCCTTGGACCAACCCACTCCCCTCCTCGTGCCCTCCATAGCACTCCATGGCTGGAGAGCCGCCGCCGGCCCCGGGCTAAATTCTCGCCACTCGAGCCCCTTCCTCCTTGCCTTGTCATTCCAAAGCATCACCACCACCATCTTGGAGCTTTCCCCTGCTCCATTCTCTCCTCCCCATGGCCGTTCCGTCGATGCCCAACTCCACCGCCAACCTCGCCCATCGAGGCCAATGTCTCGCTCACATCCGACCACCCATGACTTCGTGGAGTACCTCGGATGGGCCACTCTCTCCCGAGCACGCTGGTGTGCTGGCCGCCGACGGAGGTGGCCGGTGCCGCCGGGAGAGCGCCGGCGCCGCTCAGCCTCGCCTCCTCTGTTTCCGTCGCTCCGCGCTGGAGGTTGAAGGCGACCTGCAGCTTGGCCCCACGCGTCAGCGACCCAGTTGGCGGGCCCCACCCGTTTAAGTGGAGATGACTTCCGTGAACCCACCTTCGACGTCGCCTCCTCTGCCCATCCAGCCGAGCCGCTGGGCTGACCCAGTGCGCTGTGGTGCTAAGTTACGCCATGTGCACATTTTAGGGTAAAACCATTTTCTCTTTTCTTTTTGTTTTCCAGTAAACTTCTAAAATCCATAGTTAATTCATTTCATGTCCAAATTTGATGATTCAAATTTCCAAAGACTCCATAGAACTAGATCTATTTGATGAGCCATAGTGAACATTTTTACTGTGCTTGGTGTTCACTTTATACATTAAATAGGTGATTTATCCACATAAGTCCACTTCAAAAATCCATAGGATATTCATTTGGACTCCAAATCCAGTGAAACCAATTTCTAAATGTTTCTAAAATCATTCCTGATTTAATGGGTACTTTTACTCATTTTTATAAATAGGCATTCTATATACAACTTGCAGATCCATTAAATCCCTTATATCCTTCATATTGAAATGTTCCAAAATATCCACTTATCCAATTCCATTGAAATCACTTTGGTCATTCCCCATATGACCACAGAAGTCCTAGAAAAGTCAACTTCATATTTTTAGAGCACTTTTATTTTCTTCCTTGTTGTGTTGCTAATTGTAATTACTTCCGACGTTAGTAGACGAAATAGACGGAGTACCTAGAGAAGGACCAGAAGACTTGAAGACTCTGATGAACCAGGCAAGCAGCCCTTTGACCATGATGAACCCTTTTCATCATAGTAGCATTTCTTTCCGTGATTGTTGAATGCATGATATCTTGAATTGCAACCTTGCTAGGTTTGCCTTCGTTGCATAACCCATTGATACTTGCATTGTTCATGACTCTATCCTTCCTTAGAGTTGTGTTGGTGGGTTGTAGAAATATGCTACAGTTGTTGGCTGAGCAAAATGGGTCAGAGTTATGCATGGTAAGGAACAAGTGTGGTTTGACATACTTGCAATAGCCCCAGTGGCTGCCACTAATGCCCCTGGGAGATGATGATGAACTAGGTCACTACTTGGTGGAGAGGTAGTGTACCGAGGCTTGATGAAAGTGTTGTTTACAGAGACGGATTAGATTTAAGGTTTGTTTACTATCCCAACCCTACATGCGCAACCACTCTACCCTTATATGGGAAAGGAAATTATTGATTACCTTGGCTGATAGTAGCTTGGAGCCCGCATTACTAGTGACGGGGGAGAGTTGGTGCTCTCTCTCGAGACAGGGTCATGCCAGGTAGGGTGGCCATGACTGTTTTCATAGGGCACCGGACACACCGTTGGTACCCCGTGCCAGTGGTATGTGATGAATATGGGAGCGAGGCTCCACAGTTTTAAGATGTGAAATGTTGGGCCTGGGAGTTACTGCCAATCGAGTGGACTCTATGTTAGTGTCGTCTAGGGAAAGATAGTGATCGGGTGCTTACCCCGGGTACTTGAGGTACCGTGGGTCGTGGATGACATGGAAGTTCCCCGGATCTTGTGTGTAAAGTGTGCAACCTCTGCAGAGTGTCAAACTATTCGAATAGCCGTGTCCATGGTCAAGGACAGTTGGGTGGTGCTGCTTAGACTATGTCCACATGTTTCTGACAAACAACATGGTTTGGTAATATTGTTGATATGATTCGTGCGGAAGTCACGATGAGCTTGAGCACGAGTTGTTCACAACTCTCTTTTGATGTTAATGTCTATAACCTCCTAATACTTTTTGCAGACGCATTCATGTCCTTGATAAATGTTGATCACACTTGCATGAGCAAAACTAGCTTTTCACAAAAATGCCAATTTAGCAGTAGAGCCTAGCATAATTATTCTGTTATCACTCTTGGGTTGCTTGCGAGTACATTCAAAGTACTCATTGGCTTGCCACTGGTTATTTTATTGGCGAGGCATGAAAGAACATGATGTGAAGAAGAGTTCTTTGGTGACAATCGTGCGAACTAGGACGCTTCCCAGTCAAAATTCCTGTAGGGTTAAGGCAGATGGCATGGGTCCAAGTTATTAACGAAGATTTCCGCTACAATGTTATGTTCAAGACTTGACCATAGTGGTCATAATTTATGTAAGACGGTATGTACGGATGTAAGACTCCTGTTATTCAGCTTCTATGTGTTCAGTGAGCATTGATCTCTGGGATCACTGTACACGTGCATTCGGTGATCACGACTTATGAGTCGGGGTCCCCACAAAGCTGGTATCAGAGCCATCCTAACTGTAGGAAGCCTTAGTTAGCATGGTCGTTAGATAGGGTAAAACTATTTTCAAAGCTATTACTAATTTTCAAAACTATCTATACTTCTCTTCTCTTCTTAGTTTTTCAAAAACTAAGGTAAACTTTCCTATTGATCTCTTCCCCCTTCAAAACTTTTGGTCGCTAGAACCCTTATGCCCTGACCATTGGATTCCTTGAAATCCTCGTGGGTAGTCTATAAGGAGGATGCCTTGTCGGACATTCACCCACAACTTCTTAATACAGGATTGGTGACACCACAATAAGACGATACCAACAGAAGATACAACCTCGAGGAATGAGGAAACGAAGACCCAAAAGATGGTGACGCTGCCCCAAGATGATGCAACCTTAGCCTATGATGATCAGAGCATAGGAAATTCAAGATCATGATATACATTGCTAATGGAGCAGCCATGTCCTTGTCGTTGTTGCATCGGCAACCACCGGTGGATGAGAACCAAGCCATTTGGTCCGCCTCACTATAGTGAGCAGGAAAACAGTTCTCTTCATCCTAATTAAGAATACAAGAGAAGACCAAGTCAATGCCAACCATGAGGAGCCACTTTCACCCCATCACCTCATCAGGCGAGAAGTTGTTAAAGATTCTTCAGGCTCAACCCAGATCGTTTCATCAAACAAGAGACATAACAACACCTGAGAAAACTCAGGAGACTGCACAAGGCACAAGGCACGACTACTGAATCCGAGAACCCCTACGGTAGGATGAGTCATGTACCCCCTATGCGCAGTCGAGTCCGTATGATGGTTCGAATAGAACCATGATTACGTGTTGCTTGTTTTTATTTGTTTGTGTTTTGATATTAATCGCCCTTTTTTCCCTAGGCAACAAGTACGTGACTATATCACCTTCCTTCTCTTAATGCTTGTGTTTGGCCCTTTCGGCACTTGTTGTTTGCACTTGCACTATAGAACCCCCTTTAGGCATCCCCATCCTCTAGGCTACTTTTCCCACCCATCTCTCTCTCCTCAGCTGAAGGCCGACAAGACAAGGTACACCAAGGATTCTACTTGGAACCAACTAGCACTAAGGACTCTTGCTACAACCTCCTCGACCAAGTGCAACCCCGTAGGGTTATGGTTAATCCTCCAGACTGGAAACCCATCCCTAGACCCTTCGAGACTCCACGAGATACCCCAGCTCGAATCCTTAACCATGTGCTTAACCAGCAGAATTGCAAAAGCACCAGTTAAGACTCTGTAACCTTGCACAACCCTGGGTCCATTATGGGACTAGTGGACATAGTGAACTAGCACATTATCATCCTGAGATAGCACCAAACTGACGATGCCATAGGGAAGACCAATTTGAGGATATAGGAATAGAGGACTAATGACTTGATGAGTTTGTATCAGTGACCTTGAGGAATTATCTGATACTTTTGGTGGATTGTGAGGCTTTCATGTTGGTAGATGAACTTGGTGGGATCATGTTAAAGTAGCCTAACTTTCATTGGCCTTGAGTAAATTGGATTTAGTAGGATAATTATGATCATGAGATGAAATTCTTGGAAGTATAAGGATTTGACTTAGCCAGGGGATATTGATAGGAGGTAGTTGATATTACGATAACGACTTGGGGGAAAGTGTAGGAATTCTCATTGGACATGAGATTTGGATTTAAGTAGGTGATTCTAATTGAGTATAGATGCTGAGTATGTCTACATGGTTCGGAGTAAATTGGATTTAGACTAATGATCTCGAACATGATACCATGTTTCTCGGTGGATAATAAACTAGGAGATTGGATCAATTGTCGGAGTATATTTAGGGATCTATATAAGCCTGACATCGGGGTTTACTTGACAATGATAAATGGAAATTGGTGGACTTACTATAGTAGAGATAGCCCTTTCAAGTATTTGGGGATTTTTGGACATTAGTAGATCATGTGAAAAACCATAGACATTGGATTTGTATAATTAATGGATTGTGTAGTGATTGATGGAACTTAATAGGCTGTTGGGGTTGACTCATAGGAAGGAAACAAGATCGTGGAGTGGTATATGACGTGTTTCCTTAGGATAGAGATGCATTATCTTAGACCTTGGAAGGATAGGCCGAGCACTTGGATGGTCATGTTTAATTCAAGCTTAGCAGCTTATGCTCTATCCATGGATTTTTACATAGGGATAACCATACACATGAGTTTGGGGATAGTTGGCATGTATGATTTTGTTAGACCTCCTCGTGGAAGCCATGAGGATACAAATAGTATGAATGATGATTGGAGTTGACCTATACGGGATGTTTCTTTCAGAAATATGATGCGAGCGATTGACATCTCAGAAGCTGTGCTAAATGATAAGTTGATAAGCATTCACTCGCACACTAGAATCCTTGAAACCCTTACGCCCTACCAAGCCATAACATGGTCCGGTCATGACCATAGGCTTTGGCTCTAGATCGAGAAGACCTTGGCCAGTGCTCAACCATGATCACCATCAATGCCCCATCCCACTATATGTACCCCATTAACAAGTCTTCATGGAGTACTTGGACAGGTTGGTTGTCATCTATATTTGGTAACCTACTTGACTACCCGAAGACGGAAGAAGAACCGTTCAGCTGGTTAGGGAACATCTAAAGACCGCCATGACAAGGAGGAACTATACCAACCCCCATCACGAAGAAGTGAACTTCCTCGCCGAAGACCGTACGTATTTGCAAACCACTCCTCTCAGGAACCAAGCATTTCCAAAAGGAAGCTCACAGCAAGATTTACCGGCCCCTCCGAGATCATCCCAAGGCGAAGAGTAGACAACTACCAGCTGGAGTCACCACTTGAGTTACCCATTGTGCGCAATGTTTTCCACATGACACAACCCCAGAAGTGGTTTTTACTTCCTAGCTAGCCCGATCACTAACAAGGACATCGATCACCCAGCCATCGACCCCCAGCCTAACTTGACCTACGTGAGAAACCCCTTAGCAACCAGGATCAAGCAGAACGTCATACACGAAGCCACACCATCAACTACTTCAAGGTTCAATGGAGCACCACTCTGAAGCAGAGGCAGTATGAGGACATGAAGACTACCCCAAATCCAAGTTTCCATACTTCTTTCCACGCCTAGTTTGGGAATCTCGCGGACGAGATTCTTGTGAGGGGGCTAGGTCTGTCACACCCTGATTTTCATGGCACAACACTTAAGATCATAAATCATGATAAAATGTGGTTTGACAAAAACTTTTGAGTGTTTTGGAATTTTCCTTGATTGGATTTCGTCTGTTGTTTGCAAGTGCTCTAAAAATCAAATAAATCCTCCAACTCTTATACTCCTTCTCCTTGATCCAAAACTTCTGCCCAATGATCATGTAATGTGTACAGTACAATATAGAATTTTCTTATAAAAATAATTAGGCCAAAAAGTATTTTCTAAATTTAGTTTTCCAAGAACCCCTAAATTGGGGCTTGGACTACAAGTGCTTAATCTAGGGCATGAAAAATCTTTCCAAAAGTATATTTGAATCCTATTAGTTATAGGACCCCCATAAACCAAAACACATATTTTAAAAGTTATTTTCTTATTTTATTTAAAGGCTTTTTCTTTAGGCTAGAAATGGTCTTTAATAGGTTAAAATTATTTTAATTCTTCAAAAATATTTGTGAAAATTTAGGGAAACTCAGCGGACATATATTTTCCATATATAAGAGTTTCGACACATGGTCATGTTCGAAATATTGGTCAAATTCCTCAAAAACCTTTTCTGGATATTTCATGCTTTTAAAATATTTACAAAGGAAATATTCTATAAAAATTCCATGAAAATTCTAGAATGTCACAAATGCCCTGTTTGATGATCTTGCCAAGTCTCATGTCAGGGAGAATAGTATAACCCCATGAAACCCTCTCATAAGCATTTCTGTCCTTTTTCAAGTTTGAACAACTTTACATTATCAAACTTGTCCAAATGCTCTAAAACTTGGTCCACATGCTAAAATGTTCTAATAAATCATCTAGACCAAGTGGCACAAGTTGGAGAACAAGTTAACTTGATCAAAGTTCCCTAAAACCCTTCCTGTCCAGAACCAAATTTGAACAACTCTACATTGGCAACTTTATCCTTTTGATATATACTTTTGTGGACATGTTCAGAACCACAAATGATGACACTACACTAAATGGTGCATCAAGCAGAATATATTTGCATGGCTAGATATTGGAAAGTCCATTTCTGTTCATTTCTAGCGTTTACCAAAGTTGCATTGTCAACTTTCTTCAAATGAGCTCCAACTTAGTGATCAGCCCCATTTCTATAATCCACCTGATCCTGTTAATCTTCATATCATTTGGAATCCATTTGCTTGCACAAACCACCATCAAACACCTTCTGGCAGAAATTTAAAATGCACGTTTTGGCCATTTCCACTAATCTCCATGAGCTCAACTTTTTCCCACAGCCTCATCTACTCCTCCTCTAACTCCTGCATGCTTTGCTACCCAAGGAGCAATGATTAAGGGGGGGCAGAGACCCATTTTTCTTCCCTGGACAGCAGTTTTCCCTCTCTCCCTCTACCCCACCTCTCCTCCAGTGGCTCCCAAGGGCATCCAATGCCCTTGCAACATTGTTTACACCCGCCTGCAGCCACTAGACACAAGTGGATGCGTGAGTGCGCACGGAAAAGCCACGGCTGTCGGCGAAAGACGCACTCTGGAGCACGTCATCGTGCTCCCAACCGTTGACGCCGCGTCCCCCGACCACCTCGAGCCTCCCCCTCGCGCCAGTCGAGGCCCTCGACATCCGCAAACACGACAGCCGTGCAGGCCCCCTCTCTCCCCTCCTCTCTCTCACCCGGCTGCGCGTGCCCGACGCCTCCCAGCTCGGCCAATGCATGGCCACGCACGCGCGAGCACCAGAGCCCTGCCGCCTCTCTTCTCTCTCTCTCCATGGTGCCCTACTCCACCCTCACGAGCACTGGAGACAACCCCTCACTCTCTCTCCTGGCCGCCCGAGCCGTTGCCATGGCCACTCGTGCGCCACGTCCACGGTGAGCCACGGGTCAACTATATAAGGCCACCCCAAGCCCTCTCTCGACTCCTTTGGCACTCTCTCCCTCGTGTGCACCCCTTGGACCAACCCACTCCCCTCCTCGTGCCCTCCATAGCAATCCATGGCCGAAGAGCCGTCGCCGTCCCTGGGCTAAATTCGCGCCACCCGAGCCCCTTCTTCCTCGCCTCGTCATTCCAAAGCATCACCACCACCATGTTGGAGCTTTCACATGATCCATTCTCTCCTCCCCGTGGCTGTTCCGTCGATCCCCAACTCCACCGCCGACCTCGCCCGCCGCCGCCAATGTCTCGGTTGCAACTGACCACTCCTGACTTTGTCGAGTACCTCGTCGGATGCGCCACTCTCTCTCGAGCACGCTGGTGTGCTGGGCGCCGACGGAGGTGGCCGGTGCCGCCGGGGAGAGCACCGGCGCCGCTCGGCCTCGCCTCCTTTGTTTCCCATCACGTCGCGCGGGAGGTTGAAGGCGACCTGCGGCTGGGCCCTGCCTGTCAACGACCCAGTGGGCGGCCCCCGCCCATTTAAGTGGAGACGACTATCGCGAACCCGCCTTCGATGTCGCCTCCTCTGCCCGTCCAGCCGAGCCGCTGGGCCGGCCCAGTGCGCTGCGGTGCTAAGTTGTGTCGTGTGCACAGTTTAGGGTATAGTCCTTTTCTCTTTCCTATTCTTTTCCAGTAAACTTCTAAAATCCATAGTTAATTCATTTCATGTCCAAATTTGATGATTCAAATTTCCAGAGACTCGATAGATCTAGATCTATTTGATGAGCCATAGTGTACATTTTTACTGTGCTTGGTGTTCACTTTATACATTAAATAGGTCATTTATCCACATAAGTCCACTTCAAAAATCCATAGGATATTCATTTGGACTCCGAATCCAGTGAAACCAATTTCTAAATGTTTCTAAAATCATGCCTGATTTAATGGGTACTTTTACTCATTTTTATAAATAGGCATTCTATATACAACTTGCAGATCCATTAAATCCCTGATATCCTTCATATTGAAATGTTCCATAATATCCACTTATCCAATTCCATTCACTTTGGTCATTCCCCACCATGACCATAGAAGTCCTAGAAAAGTCAACTTCATATTTTTAGAGCACTTTTATTTTCTGCCTTGTTGTGTTGCTTATTGTGATAACTTACGACGTTAGTAGACGAAGTAGACGAAGTACCTGGAGAAGGACCAGAAGACTTGAAGACTCTGATGAACCAGGCAAGCAGCCCTTTAACCATGATGAACCCTTTTTATCATAGTATCATTTCTTTTCGTGATTGTTGAATGCATGATATCTTGAATGGCAACCTTGCTACGTTTGTCTTTGTTGCATACCCCATTGATACTTGCATTGTTCATGACTCTATCCTTGCTTAGAGTTGTGTTGGTGGGTTGTATAAATATGCTACAGTTGTTGGCTGAGCAAAATGGGTCAGAGTTATGCATGGTAAGGAACAAGTGTGGTTTTACATACTTGCAATAGCCCAAGTGGGTGCCACTAATGCCCCTGGGAGATGATGATGAACTAGGTCACTACTTGGTGGAGAGGTAGTGTACCGAGGCTTGATGAAAGGGTTCTTTACATAGGCAGATTAGATTTCAGGTTTGTTGACTGTCCCAACCCTACATGTGCAACCACTCTACCCTTATATGGGAAAGGGCATTATTGATTACCTAGGCCGATACTAGCTTGGAGCCCGCATTACTAGTGACGGGGGAGAGTTGGTGCTCTCTCTCGAGATGGGTTCATGCCAGGTAGAGCGGCCATGACTGTTTTCACAGGGCACCGGACACACCGTTGGTACCCCGTGTTAGTGGTATGTGATGAATATGGGAGCAAGGCTCCACAGTTTTAAGATGTGAAATGTTGGGCACGGGGGTTACTACTAATCGAGTGGACTCTATGTTAGTGTCGTCTAGGGAAAGATAGTAATCGGGTGCTTACCCCGGGTACTTGAGGTACCGCGGGTCGTGGATGACACGGAACTTCCCCGGATCTTGTGGGTAAAGTGTGCAACCTCTGCAGAGTGTCAAACTATTTGAATAGCCATTTCCATGGTCAAGGACGGTTGGGTGGTGCTTCTTAGACTATGTTCACATGTTTCTGACAAACAACATGGTTTGGTAATATTGTTGATATGATTTGTGCGGAAGTCACGATGAGCTCACGAGTTGTTCACAACTCTTTTTCGATGTTAATGTCTGTAACCTCCTAATACTTGTTGCAGACGCATTCATGTCCTTGATAAATGTTGATCACACTTGATAATTATTCTGTTATCACTCTTGGGTTGCTTGAGAGTACATTCAAAGTACTCATTGGCTTGCAACTAGTTATTTTATTGGCCAGGCATGAAAGAACATGATGTGAAGACGACTTCTTTGGTGATGATCGTGCGAACTAGGACGATTCCCAGACAGAATGCCTGTAGGGTTAAGACAGATGGCATGGGTCCAAGTTATTGATGAAGATTTCGGCTGCAATGTTGTAACACCCACTATGCGGCTATATCTCTCACGTGTCAAGGCACAACTTAGAGGCATAACCGCATGGTGGTTTTGTCGCAAGAAGGGTCATCTTCACACAATCCCATGTAATGAACAAGAGTAGGATAAAGAGTTGGCTTACAATCGCCACTTGACACAATGAACATATAATTCATACATCATTCAGAGCACACACATAGTCCGACTACGGAGGAAGCCAAAAGAAAAGAAGGTAACCCAACTGCTATATCCACGATCGTCCCAACTGGGCTCCACTATTGATCATCCGGAAAAGAAACATAGTAACGACCGGATCTTCGTTGAGCTCCCATCTGAGGTCGGTTGCATCACCTGCACTGGTATCATCGGCACCTACAACTGTTGTGATAGTATCTGGTGAGTCATGAGGACTCAGCAATCTCAAAACCCGTGAGATCAAGACTATTTAAGCTTATGGGTAGGAAGTGGTAACGAGGTGGAGTTGCAGCAAGCACTAAGCAAATATGGTGGCTAACATGCACAAATAAGAGCGAGAAGAGAAGTAACACAATGGTCGTGAAGCTAGAAGTGATCAAGAAGTGATCCTGAAACTACTTACGTTCAACCATAACACAAACCGTGTTCACTTCCCGGACTCCACCGAGAAGAGACCATCACGGCTACACACGCGCTTGATGCATTTTAGTTAAGTCAAGTGTCAAGTTATCTACAACCGGATATTAACAAATTCCCATCTGCCACATAACTGCGGGCACGGCTCTCGAAAGTTTATACCCTGCAGGGGTGTCCCAACTTAGCCCATCACAAGCTCTCACGATTAGTGAAGGATATTCCTTCTCCCGGGAAGACCCGATCAGTCTCGGAATCTCGGTTACAAGACATTTTGACAATGGTAAAACAAGACCAGCAAGACCGCCCGACTGTGCCGACAAATCCCGATAGGAGCTCCACATATCTCGTTCTCAGGGAACACCGGATAAGCTAAGCGTGCAAGTACCCAAGTTGCCAAGGGATGGTCCCGCACGGTGCTCTAGTTTGGACCAACACTCAGAGGAGCACTGGCCTGGGGGTAAAAATAAAGATGACCCTTGAGTCTGCAGAACCCAAGGGAAAAAGGCTTAGGTGGCAAATGTTAAAACCAAGGTTGGGCCTTGCTGGAGGAGTTTTGTTCAAAGCGAACTGTCAAGGGGTTCCCATAAACCCGACCGCGTGAGGAACGCAAAATCAAGGAACATAACACCGGTATGGCGGAAACTAAGGCGGCAAGAGTGGAACAAAACACCAGGCATAAGGACGAGCCTTCCACCCTTCACCAAGTATATAGATGCATTAATTAAATAAAAGATATTGTAATATCCCAACATAATCATGTTCCAACATGGAGCAATCTTCAACTTCACTTGCAACTAACAACGCTATAAGAGGGGCTGAGCAAAAGCGGTAATTTACCCAAACAACGGTTTGCTATGAAGGGTGAAAAAGTTAGAGGCTGACATGGCAATATGGGAGGCATGGTAAACAAGTGAAAGGTAGCGCAGCATAGCGATAGAATGAAGGAACTAGCGAGCAAAGATAGAAGTGATATCGAGGGTAATGGTCATATTGCCAGAGATCCCGCTAGGAAGAAGAACGAGACTGTGAAGAAGACAAGCGGACGTAGTCGAACGAATCCTCCCAACTCCGGAACGAAACCGAAGCTAACGAGAGAAGCAAACCGGAAAGAAGCAAACAACATGGTAAACAACCATCACATAAACATGGCATGATGCACAATCAAGTATGATGCATGTCCGGTTTAAAGAGGCATGGCATGGCAAAGTGCAACAAACAATACTACAAATTAAGTGGAGCTCAATATGCTATGAGTTGCATATTGACGAAACACCACATTCAAACATTTAGTTCTCTCTCGTTTAGGTACACAACAACATTAAATATTCTTAAACATGTCAAGGGGTGAAGCATAATAAAACTACCTAACTATGCAAGTTTAAATGAGGCCGGAAACAACACACAACAATTCCAGAAAATCCCCATGTGCATAATTTGAGTTTGGTACTGTTATGCCCTAAACCATATTTTAATGTTGTTAAATAGTAAAACAAAGTGCACCAAGCTAATATATGCATTTTTCCACCCCATTTACATATAAAGTTTATTAAAATTGGAGCTACGGTTATTTAGTTATGAAATAAATCATTTTAGCATGCCATTTAAGCAAATTAATGCAAACAGCAAGTTAAACATTTTAAACATGGATGAGAGTACCATATTATGAAACTAGATGAAAAAATAAGCATTTTTCATATATAAATTATTTTAATATGATGCATGGTTTGGGAGTTATTAAATGCATGAAGTGCAAGGGTGTTTCTGTAAAACCGCAAACTCTGGATCAATAGCTAAATTTGCAGGCAAGAAAAAAACAATGAACGGGCTGAATCTACTGGGCACTGGGGCGCTCACCATGGGCCAAAACTGGCTTACTGGTGGAGAGGGGGCGGCTGGGCCGGATGAGGCTGGGGCGGCGCTGGGCCTTGGTCAACGCTCTCGAGAACGAGCGCAGCTGCTCGATCTCCAGGCGCGCAGGACGAGCAGAGCTCCTGCTTGAAGAAGGGGAAGCAGAGGCCAGCGTGACAAGAAGCAGGGGACGCAGCGGTGGCTTGGAGGGGGGGACTAGGATGGAATGCAGGGACTCGCCGAATCTGGCAGAGACGGCGACGAACGGAGCAGGGGAGGTCGATGCGGTCACGTGCGGGCGAGTGGGAAGTAGATGAGGTTCGAGCATCTCGATTGGAACAAGCGAGGCGCGGGGTCAACGCGGGGTTGTCCCGCTCGATGCAGGGGAACTTGGCGCGACTCCGGCAAGGACGGACGAAGGGCGTCGGATCCAGGCGTGGAAGACCGGAGGCGCGCACGGGATGGCGGCGGTGGAGCTTGGCGTAGGTCAGGCGCGATCATGGGGTTTCCTACTGCTGCTGTTATCGCCGACGGTGTGGACGCGCAAGGCGGCGGGGAGGCGCTGGTGCTTACGATCCACTCGAGATCGAGCGGAGGAAGGAAGAGGAGGCACGGCCTCGAGCGTCCTCGAGCATGTGGGCGGGCGACGAGGCAAGGAAGTCTCAGGGCTAATCTCCACTCGAGCATGCGGGCGGGCGATGAGGCAAGGAAGTCTCGGGGCTGATCTCCTCTCGAACAGAGCGAGGTTGCTGCGATTGATTTGGGAGGGATCGGGAGGAGGCTCGCTGGTTGGGTGGAGAGATCGGGAGGAATCCTGAGGAAGAAGGGGGGTTGGTCGGGGAAGGATCCCGAGGAACATGCGAGAGTGGGTGGCGGCGCAAGGGGGATAGGGTTAGGCTAGGGTTAGACTGATTTGGTAAGTATGTGGACTATATATAGGGAAATAGAACTAGGTTAGGACCTTCCGATTTAAATCGGACGATCGAGGTAATTAGGTTGGGGGAGTCCAAATAAGAAAATGGAGATGTTTTATAGATGTTTGGGGATGATCCAGGCTCATCGGTCATGACAGCCCGGTTCGGGTTCGGAGCAGTTTTGGGACGCGCACAAGAGGGGGCCTGAGAGAGGTCGACAAAGACAAAGGGGGCCGTACAAAGGTCAGCGGAGACGAGGAAGAAGCGGAAACTGTGAACGACTACGGGTTTTATGAAAACATGTGGATGCAATATGCATGATGACATGAGATGAGATGCATGACATGAACAAAATGCAAAACAAAAGACAAAAACCCAACCACGAAGGAAATATCATATCATATAGTCGGAAATGGCAAGAGTTGGAGTTACAAATATGGAAAGTTACATCCGGGGCATTACAAGTCTGATGCTTAAGACTTGACCATAATGGTCATAATTTATGTAAGACGGTATGTGCGGATGTAAGACTCTTGTTATTCAGCTTCTGTGTGTTCAGTGAGCATTGATCTCTGGGATCACTGTACACGTGCATTCGGTGATCACGACTTATGAGTCGGGGTCCCCACACATCCTCTCAGAATTTTTTTTGATTGTGGCAAATTATTTCATACCCATCTGGAGCATTTCACTAGTTGCTTTCGTTTCTCAATCATCCATAGGCCATGATTTCGAAAGATTTATTCGTTCACAACATTCAGCTCTCGTTCCCCAATTCTACCGATGCATCGTCCAAATATCCTTTAATCTGTTAATGATCTCTTCGTTCTCTCGTATCTGAATTACCTCAAGTATCTTCGTTTGTTTTCTAAAATTCTTCCCGGTGATTCAGTCACTTTTCTTTAATCGTCTTCAATTCATATGGTGGTTCGTTCAAGATTCCTCTTCCCTTGTTTTCATATCAATTCATTCATTTTTCCAAAATCCTACCGGTGGTTCGTTGAAGATCTTTTCCAAGTTTGCGCTATATCTCTCCCTAATCCTTCTCAACAAGAATAAGTAGTATGCCAAATCCGTTGTTTGTCATCAATTTAAGTTGATGAAGGATATACATACAGTAAATCTTATTCTTGTTTCCTAAAGGTGATTCAATTCTTTCTGAAGTTCATTTCTGGAATCACTTCTCGATTCAAGTTGCTCACCTTTCTTTTCCATATTTCCAAGTTTTCTTGGATGTCTCATCACGAAGCTTCATCTAAATCATTGCAAGGCTTCACCTTGTTCTTTCAACTTCTCTTTTCTTTCTATCATTCTCTTTTTATCAGAGTTCTTCAAGGAAGCTATACATGGTGGTTCATCAAGGAATTAATTGATTCTCGAAGTGTTCTTCAAGAGTCTTGTTGGAGGAGTTCAAGCATTCTTCATCTTGCATTCCAAAGTGCAATTCTTTCTACCTCATCTTTTGAGATGGTGTTATGTCATCCTTGACAATTTCTCTTCATGGTTCATGATTCACAAGTTGTCAAGAATGAGATATTTAAGCCCATCATTTTTTCTTCGTCAGGAGATCCTTTGCAACCCGTCAATCTCTTCATTGGAGTTATCTTGGATTATATTTCACCTAAAGCTGTCCCTAAGGAATGTTGCTATTGTGGTGCTTAAAATGATCCAAGTTATCTCTTTATCATCTTGGCGGAAGAAGTTTTTCATCTCTCTGGTGTTCTCGATCAAACTAATTTTTTCTCATTAGTGGCAGAATTTCAACTCTAGTTTTGAGATGTTTTCATAAGTCCACTAGGAGTAAATCATTTGGTTATTGATTCTTCAACAACTCCACTCAACCCTTCTTCGTAAGGATGTTTTCAAATTCATTTCTAGTAAAAGATGTTGTTCTTCTTCATTCTTTTCACTCCATTATTCATTCCTGAGGCTTTCTGATATTGCTCTCTTCGAACCACCATCTTGTCATATCACGACCATGTTCTTTTCCTTTATGGTCTAGTTAATAGGAGTGTCGTGTCCTCCATTCAAGTTCTCTCATCTTATCAAGTTTTGCCTCTCTTTTCAACCGGAGTACTGTCTGAAATCCTTCTTACCCCTTGTGCCATTCTTTCAATAGTTTGGGAGGTAGTGTGTTGTTGATTTCATCAAGTATCATCCCATCTTCATAAGTTCATGTTAAATTCCTTCCATTTTCAGTCGGAGTGATGTCCCAATTATTTCGTTCTTATTCCTTCTCTATCTTGTTTTAATCGGAGTGGTTTAAAAATCTATCTTGTCCCCTAAGCTCTTGGTTCTCATCATATTCCTTGTTCCTCTTGTCCAACGGACTGTTTGCAACCTTGTTCGTCTCTGTTGTATTTTTTCCTTCAAATTTTTGCAATCTCTAAGGTTCTTTTGTTTCACCCGTTTGTTGAAAAAGAAACTTTGTTTACCTCTTCCTCTTTCGCTTCTATCCGGTGCCATCCCTAGGATCTTGGGTCGAGATCCTCTGTTAGTGTGGGAGAGTTGTGACGCCACGAGACCGACGCTCCAGAAGACTTCCAGCTATTCTGAGTTTCGCCGTGTGATTTATTTTTGCTTGTTGCATTTCATAATTCTATCATCCACATTGCATCCGCATGTTTTGTTAAAACCTTGTAGCCGTTTGTTGTTTCCGCTTCACTCCTTGCCTCCCTGGCATGTTGTCAGACCGCTTGGCTTTGTTGACCTTCTCTCAGACCAATAGGACCACTATCTTCTCTCTTTCTCCAAGACCAACAAAATCCCCCTTGTCCCCGTGGCCTTTCGTCAGACCCCCAATGTTTTTGATTCCCCCTCTTATCTAAATGTCCAGCCTCTCTGCACAACCATAGATCCAATCGCGCGCTCCCGAATACTTCCCCGAACCCGACCCAGGCAGTTATGACCGTTGTGTTCGAATCATCCCCAAACACCCCTAAAACAGCTTCAGTTTCTCATTTGGACTCCCTAGCCTATATTTTTCTTCGTCCGTACGATTTAAATCTAAGGGCTTCTATTAGTCTACTTTTAGATCCACATGCTATATAAGCCAACTTACCCTAATCTACCCAGGCCCATCTGCACCGTCGCCGCTCTCTGTCTTCCCTTGGGGATCCATCCCCACCAGCCACAGCCTCCGACCAGATCCCTGGTTTTCCGTGAAGCCGCCCGAGCATCTCGTATCTCGAGTTGATCGAGCGCTTCACCTCCAAGCCCAGCCTCCCCTGCTCATGCCCCGAGCCCCGTGCCTCTCCTCCAGTTCGCCTACCATCGTCCCCAGTGAATAGTTCTGCTCTCGCTCTCCCAACTACGTCCGTGCAGGAGCCGCAAGGAGGAAGCCGCCACAGTTCTTGCCGTGCGCGCCTGGATCCGCCATCCCCGGCTCCTCCGCGCTCGATTCCTGCCGTTCCCGGGTCTCGTCGCCCCGCCAAGTACCTCGTCGGAGAACCACACATCCTCTCGTTCCCCTGCTTCGAACATCAGAACGCCATGCCCTTCTTGCCTCCTGTGCCTTGTGCTCGTCCACGACGCCACCGGCAGGTTCCGACCCTGCCTCAAGTGCCCCCGCGTCGGAAGCTGCCACCCGTGCCTCTGCATCGATCCACTAGAGCCGCACATCACTGGATCTCGCCGCCTCCATCGTGGACCCATCCATCCCCGACCTCCTGTGCGCGCCGCCGCTTCCCTCCAACTCCATGCGTCTCCCGTAGCTCGCTGCATCGAGTAGGAAACGAGCGCCCGAGCGCCCGCTTCCATTGACCGCATCGTCAACCCAGCCGAGCGTGTCGGCCTCCTCCGAGCGCGTTCACGATCTCCAAGCCCGGCAACAACAAGGCCCAGCCGTGGCAGATCCGGCCTGCCCGGCCTCCTCCTCACTAGCTGGGCTAAAGCCCATGGTGAGCTGCCATGCGTCTTGCTTTTTTTTCCGCTCCTAACGGGCCAGGCAGTTTCGGCCCGTGATGTTTTTTTTCTGCTAGGACGAATTTGTCTATTATCCACATGAACGTCTATTTTGCAGAAAAACCCTCATACTTCATGCATATAATAACTCATGAACAATGCATCATATGTAAAAAACTTGATATATGCAAAATGTTTAGAATTTCATCTAGTTTCACAATATCCAACTTTCATCCCTGTTTAAAATGTTTAACTTGTTGTTTGCATTCATTTTCATAAATGACATGGTAAAATGCTTCATTTCATAACTAAAAAACCGTAGCTCCATATTAAATAAACTTTATATGTAAATGGGGGTAGAAAAATGCATAGATTAACATGGTGGCATTACTTTGCATGTTTAACAACTCGAAAATATGGTTTAGGGCAGAACAGTACCAAACTCAATATATGCACATGGGAATTTTACGGAATTGTTGTTTGTTGTTTCCGACCTGATTTAAACTTGCCTAAATAGTTAGTTTGTTATGCTTCAGCTCTTGCCATGTTAACGTACATTTAATATTGTTGAGTAGCCTAAACGAGAGCGAACTAAATGATTGAATGTGGTGTTTCATCAATATGCAACTCGTTGCATATTGAGCTCTACTTAATCTCTAGTATTGTTTGTTGCACTTTGTCATGACTTATTAAACCGGACATGCATCATACTTAAATGTGCACCATGCCATGTTTATGTGATGTTTGTTTACCGATGTTGTTTGCTTCTTTCCGGTAACATTGCAGATTGTGAGGATTCGTTCGACTATGCTCGTTCGTCTTCTTCATGGACTCATTCTTCATGGCTCGAGAGACTAGGCGCCAGGCAATCCAGGTGGAAATGGAGATGGATCCTCATGAGCCTACCGGGCCCCCAGAGCCTCCCGAGGTTCAATGTCAGGGTGGCTCATGAGGAGCGACTTCGGTGACGCACACCTACTACTACCCCGACATTTCTTCAGCAATGGTGCCAGGTGACATCTTTTTAGTTCCTTCAGTTTAGGGGCGCCCCTCGGGCTGCACTATCCCCAAGTCGCGTGGGTCCATCCTTGTGACATGTATCCTTCTTTTATGCATCAGAATTGGTTTACCTTCCTCTATGAGTTGCCTTAAGATTATCAATTGCCTGTCCGGCGCTTCGTCATCAAGAACGTCTCACGCCCTTGCAAGCCCGCGCCCACGACCGCCTCATGATTAAGGACTGGCATGGCGTCTGTGCTCGGGTCCATCCCTGTAGCGTCACTAAACCCAAGTGGTTGAGCTCTGGCTCACGGGCCATCTCCCGTGTACGTCACCTCCCATGGCCCTTGGTGCCTTGTTCTCGCATGAGCTAATCGCGAGCGGGCGAGTGAGGGCGCGTGACCTTGTGCCTCGTCACCACGGGAGCCATGCGGCGGTTGTTTTTCTTCAGGACCTTTGAATGAGAAGACTGGGCATGACGTCTGTGCTCGGGTCCATCCCTGCAGCGTTGATAAACCCAACGGCTGAGCTCTGTCTGGCGGGTCAGCCCCGTTCATGTCACCTCATGGGGTCGTTGGTGTTTGGCTTTCTCATGCAATAACCTCAGGAGATTCACTCGGCGCAGGTTGGCTAACCATGTTGCAGTTCTAACACAAGTGTTCCTAATCAAATTCAGGCACAACCCGCCTTGAGGTAGGGCCTCGTGAGTCTCGTGCTAGCTTACGAGTGCCCATATACACCTCCTCCAGCCCTATCATGCAAGCCATGTGTCAGGGCAGGGCCGACATGCCTCGGGGGTTCTCCTTAGAGGGATCCCCTCGCACATACCAGTGGAAGCACCATGCTCCGCGCTGGCGGTCAACACTGCCGATGAGTGGCTATGCCCGTGCAAGGGCGGAAGCGCCATGCTCCGCATTGGTGATAAACAACTGAGGGTGGCCTCGCGTCTATAGCAACCTCAGTGAGCCTCCGGGCTCAGTTCTTAGCCTCACCGTGCTGCTCTCCCTTGGGAGGGTAGCATGAGGGGGCTGGGCACGAGGGCTACACTCAAGTCACGCCTGGTGTACGCCATCCTGCCAGGTCCCATGGACCTGATCTTCGCGCACCCCTCCCGAGTGAAAGCTAGGCTAGAAAAGGTATGACAGTCTGTTCGTACGTCAAGGGGGACTCCTGAGCATCGCGCCTCAGGAGCCTAACTGGCCACGTAGCCCCTCACCCCTTGGTCTCATCCTGGCGATCCGGATGACCCAACGATGGCTGAGGTATGTGTAGGGCCAGGCCCTGCCGACGCAGAACACCAAGACCTGCTCTCGCACCTTCTTTCCCAAGTTGTTCGCACGTCAAGGGGGACTCTTGAGCATCGCGTCTCAGGGGCCTAACTAACCCTGTAGCCCCTCACCTCTTGGCCTTGTCCTGGCGATCCGAACGACCCAACAGCGTCTGAGGTACGCGTGGGGTTGGACCCTGCCGACATAGAACACTAAAGCAAACGGAAAAGATATCGTGAAACTTTAAGAAAATTATTACAAAACACATTGTTCCGAGCATAGGTTCTTATGCCCCCACGAGGCATAATACATGTTGCGGAATAAAATTAGGGAGAAGCACTACCGCCGAGCCTCCTCTTCAGCCTTGGACGCCGCCGTCGCCCGCCTGCGGAGTCCCGTCGTCGATGATATTACCGTCATCCTTACCGTCGTCCCCGGCCATGGGACCGACGACGAGGAACTTCTTCAATAGGGCCTCCACCGGACCCTTCATGGCTGCAGCAGCAGTGATGCAGGATTCGGGGTCCACGTGTTCAAGCAAGGCGGCGAAGTGGAAGCTGGTGTCCCGAAGATAGAGATGGCTGAAGACGCGCGTCAGGGCTGAGGAAGAGAGTACGCGGGCCTTCCCCTCCACCATGGAGCCGAACCCAGCGACGACGCTCTAAAATGCTTCAACGAGCTCGGGAAGCACTGCGGCAGGGCCCTACTCCGAGGTCACCGCTAGCTCCTGGAGCTCGCTCTTAGAGAGATCCTGCAGCGCCTTGCGGGACCTCGCTATGAGGAAGATGAAAGTGTCGCGCTCCATGGTGGCTGCCTTCTTCGCCTTGCCAAGGGACACCTGGGCCGCCTCCTCCTTCAACTTCTCCAGGCGGCTACACTCCATGGCCTGCTCCTGGGCTGCCTACTCCAACTCAGCGTCGCGATCGGCAATTGCAGTCTCCTGGGCCTTCAGCTCCTCCTCCCGAACCTTGAGCTGATTGGCCTGGGTGGCTTGCTCATCCAGAGGGTCTTTAGTTCGGCCTCCACCACATGGCACTGCTCCTGTGCATCCTTGGCTTTCTTGAGCGCCACGTCACATTCGGCCGCAGCTAAGCCGGCCACTGTTTGGTCCTCCTCCAAGGAAGCCACGGCTTGACCCCAGGTCGTCCGGACAGACGCGTTGGCCCAGAGGCACCCCGTGACCAGCTCCAGGAGGCCTAACGCCCTGCGCTGGTCTGGACCCTGAAGATCATCCTGGAGTTGGTCCAGCATGGAGTGGGCCTTCTCCAGGGTCCCAGACATGGAGGAAGAATCATGGCCCGACGGCGTGGTGGATGGAAGAAGAGGCGCTCCCGGCACCAAAACTGGCGGAGCTGCAGTAGCAGGAATGACTAGGGGCTCCAGAGGCCTTGGGTCCCCAACAAGTGAGTCGGGGATAGGGGCCTCCAGGGTCAGCTCTGCCGCAGGTGTCATTTCCTCTTGAGGCTCGGCCCCAGAGCTTCGGGAGGACAGTACCACTACAGGAGCGACAGGAGCTGTTGCGCCCTTCTGCGTCGGAGCTCCGGCAACCGTGGTAGCTAGCGCGCTTGACCTCGGTGACCCCAACATTGCCCTTCTTCTTCTTCGCCATTGCCTGAGGCCTAACATCAAATGAACATATTAAGCACCATAGCAAAATCCAAGAGCAAGGGTAGGAAGAAGCACTTACTGGTCCATGGTGATGTAGTTCCTCTTCAGGCCCATAAGTGCGAACTTCACGGGCGCGGGCGGCGCTGCGTTCTTGGGAGCAGGCGAGCACGCGGCTGGCACCGCGCTGGATGGTGGCGGCAAAGCAGGAGCGCCGCCCAGGGGAATCAGTGCTGACCTTCCCCTCTTCTGGACCACTCGCCTCAGCTTCTTCGAAGGGGTCCCCCTGGATCTTGTGGTGACCCCGGCAGGGCGAGCCAACTCCCTGACCGGGTGCGCACCTGCGTCGTCGTTGTTATCGGAGAAGTCGCGGAGGAGGTCGCTCTGCCACGGAGGAGAGGTCTCCCCCTCCCCCTCCTCGGTGGCTTCGGAGGAGTGTTCGCCGGAGGACACGTCCACCAGGAAGGCGGCTTGCAGGGGAGGCTCCGTTGACACGAGCCAACGTTCGTTGAAGACAGGCATGGCGATGGCTATCTTCTCCCCATCTTCTTAGTGGTACAGCGGGAGGTGATCGTCCGGAGGACCGCCCTAGTGCTTTCCAAGCAAGGAGTGCATAACCATGCACAACTCCTCGTCGGGCAGGTTGTCCGAGCACGGCCAGAGCTTGTCCTATGCGCCCCCGAGCTTTCAGAAGGGGCGGGAGCACTCCTGCAGCGGCGACATGCACTCTGTCAGGAACACCTTGACAATCATGGCCCCCATCATCTTCTCCGCCTTCAAGTCTGCCTCCATCTTCTCAAGTAGCGGCCTCACCAGGCGGTCAGTGAGCTTCTAGTGAGACCACACCTTCTTGGATATCGGGAGCCCAGTCGGCAGCTCTAGCAGGGCATGTGAGCGCTTGGTGTCCATGCGGATCTGCTTGTTCCAAAAGTCCTCCACCTTCTTCCTGGCGTGGGAGATCGCATTAAAGCCATTGGCCGTGACGAAACAAGCACACCCTATGCGCTGATGGCTATTCACCCGGAGGAAGAAGAAGTGGCAGAGCAACGCGACAGAGGGCATCACCCCCACGAACACCTCGCAATAGAAGGCGAAGATGGATAGGAGGAGGATGGAATTGGGATGAAGATGGAGGGCACGGATCCCATAATGGCGGAAGACGGCGTAGAAGAAGCAGGAGAAAGGAGGAATCAGCCCAGCATAGACGTTGTGCAAGAAGAAGGGGTAGAAGTGTTGTTCGAGGATTCCGGCTTGGTGGAGCCAACCCGGGGCACCGTCTCCCCCCCCCTCACTATCGTCGCTCCCCGTTAGGAAAAGCGCAGTCTAATGCTTCTCTTTGGCGACTGTGGGTGTGCTCAGCGCTGGCTCGAACCAAGCGGCAAAGCCGGCAGCCGAGGCTAAAGCTTTAGCCTTGTCAGTGGCCATCGGGTGAGAGCTTGGTGGAAGGGGTCAGCAAATCTAGAGGATTTTTCCAGCGTAGGGAGAGAAGGGGATCTGGAGCAAGATGAAAGGAAGGCAATGAAGGCTTAGCGGCAGGTGTCAGCCTTTTTGTCAACCAGGAACGGTTGTCGAGGCAACATGGGGAAGTGGAGATGCCCACATCCCATCAATCACCATGTGTCGTCCAAGGCCGCAGACGGTTAGGTCCCGCGGTGCTCCGCACTTGCCCTTTGGCTTCGCCTAGAAGCCAAGTCTGAGCGCGCATTGGGCCCGAGGGCTACTGTCAGCTTTCTGGATACGGGGGTACACAGACTAGCCTTCCCGCGACCCACAACGTGGCTCCATCAATGGCCTGGTACGGCTGTAACGCCCCGAGACCGACAGTTCAGAAGCCTTCAATGTTCTTCGTTGTCGTCGTGTGTTTAATTTGTTTGTTGCATTTCATCATGGCATCATCCGCATTGCATCGGCACTCATTGTCGTCATTGTTTTTAAAACTCGCATCTGCTCGTGTTGCCGCGTCCCCCTTGCTTTTGTTGACCGTTCCGAGACCAACCTTATTCTTCGTTTCCCTCTTGCCTAAATCGGAGTCTCTCTATATAGTGCACAGACCCCCCTTGTGTGCGCTTCCAAAACATCCCCGGACCCGACCCGGGCAGTCGTCACCGTTGGATCCGGATCATCCCCTAACATCTATAAAACATCTTCAGTTTCTTCTTTGACTCTCCTAACCTATTTTTCTCGGACCGTCTGATTATGATCGGAGGACCCGAGTAGCCCCTAAACTAACATACATGCTATATAACCAGACAAAACCCTAAAATCTAGGGAGATGTCCCATCCATTCCATCACCGCGCCGCCACTCCACCCGGTCTCTCCTTCCACCTCGATATCTTCCCAGATCCAAATCCTCCCCTCCTCGATTTCGGCCACCAGCCACCCATCGCTCTCCACTTCTCCTCCTCGATCCAGAGCTCGCGCCTCCGATCCAAATTCTTCTTGGCCTCCACCCGTGTAGCCTCCTCCCTCCTACTCATGCCCGAGGGTTTGTCTCGAGCGCTGCCGCAAGCAGTAGCAGCCATCGGAGGCCCAGAGCCGCTCCTTTTCTCCGTTCGCAGCACCAGGAGCCCGAGCTCCATCTCCTATGCCTGCGTCCGAGTGAGAGGAGCTCGCTGCTCGAGCTCGAGCATGCAACCCAGTCCCATGGCACCCTCCCGAGGTCCTCCCGTGTGTGCCTCCACTCGTCCTTATCGCCCTCCTTCTTGATCGGAGCATCACCGGACCAGCAGCTCCATTGCGCACGCCCGCCGCCGGCAAGAGACCCAGGCCAGTGAGCCAAGCTTCTCCCTTGCCTTCTCCTTTTTCCCGTGCTCCCTTTCTCCTCTTCCCTAGCTAACCTCCCGCTGTCTCCGTCCAGGATTCTCATGGCCGCCCGACCCCCTGCTGCATCACGCTGCAGTCGGAACCTCGCCTCCACCACCAGATCCAGCCGGCCTCCGCCGCCCTTGCCTGTTCCCGGCCGGATCCCGCTGACAAGGCCCCGTCCCTGCCTCCGGCGCCCAAGTTCTAGGCTGCTGCTGCTCTGCTTCTTCTCCAGCAGAGGACCGCTCCCGCGATCCTCTGTCTCGCCCGCTCGGTCCAGCCGTGCGTTGACCTCCAGCGTCGACCGCGCCTAGGCCAGCAGCCTCCAAGGCCCAGCCACAAGCCCCGCGGTCCAGCCGGCTCCATCGACCTGGGCCTTGGCCCGTGGTGAGCTGCCCCCCCAAGCTCCTATTCCTGCTAGGCCAGCCAGTTGCGGCCCGTTCACTAGTTTTTTTCTACCGAACGATTTTGTGTATTATCCAGAGACTGCAGTTTTGCAGAAAGACCCCTAGTGTTCATGCATCTAATAACTATTTAACCATGCATCATATGTAAATGATTTAAATATGTAAAATGCTTAGAATTTTGTCTAGTTTCATAATATGCTACCGTCATCCATGTTTGAAATGTGTAACTTGTTGTTTGTTATAATTATGCATAAATGCCACGTTAAAATGATTTATTTCATAACTAAATAACCGTAACTCCGAATTTAATAAACTTTATATGTAAATGGGGTGGAATAATGCATAGAATAACTTGGTGCCCTTTATTTTGATGTTTAACAACTTTAAAATATGAATTAGGTCAGAACAGTACCAAATTCGAAATATGCACTTGAGGATTTTCCAGAATTGTTGTTTGTTGTTCTGGACTCATTTAAACTTGCCTAGATGTGTAGTTTTATTATGCTTCACCTCTTGTCATGTTTAACAACATTTAATATTGTTGGGTACATAAACAAGAGAGAACTAAATACTTGATGTGGTATTTTGTCAATATGCAACTCGTTGCATATTGAGCTCCACTTAATTTGTAGTGTTGTTTGTTGCACTTTGCCATGCCATGCCTCATTAAACCGGACATGCGTCAACCTTGATTGTGCATCATGCCATGATTATTCTTGGTTGTTTACCATGTTGTTTTCTTCTTTCCGGTGTTGCTTCTTCTTGATAGTTCCGGTTACGTTGCGATTGTAAGGATCCGTTCGACTATGTTGGTTCGTCTACTTCATGGACCCGTTCTTCTTCCTTGCGGGATCTCAGGCAAGATGACCATTACCCTCGATATCACTTCTATCTTTGCTTGCTAGTTGTTTGTTCTATCGCTATGCCGCGCTACCTATCACTTGTTTACCATGCCTCCCATATTGCCATGTCAGCCTCAAACCTTTTCACCCTTCCTACCAAACCGTTGCTTGGCTATGTTACCCCTTTGCTCAGCCCCTCTTGTAGCATTGTTAGTTGCAGGTGAAGTTGAAGATTCCTCCATGATGGACAGGATTATGTTGGGATGTCACAATATCTATTATGTAATTAATGCATCTATATACTTGGTAAAGGGTTGAAGGCTCGGCCTTATGCCTGGTGTTTTGTTCCACTCTTGCCGCCCTAGTTTCCGTCATACCGGTGTTATGTTCCTTGATTTTGCGTTCCTTATGCGGTTGGGTGATTTATGGGACCCCCTTGACAGTTCGCTTTGAATAAAACTCCTCCAGCAAGGCCCAACCATGGTTTTAACATTTGCCACCTAAGCCTTTTTCCCTTGGGTTCTGCAGACTCAAGGGTCATCTTTATTTACCCCCCCCCCCGGGCCAGTGCTCCTCCGAGTGTTGGTCCAAAATAGAGCACCGTGCGGGACTTTCCCTTGGCAACTTGGGTTATGTTGGTACATGTACACTTCGCTTATCCGGTGTGCCTTGAGAACGAGATATGTGCAGCTCCTATCGGGATTTGTCGGCACATCGGGCGGCTTTGCTGGTCTTGTTTTACCATTGTCAAAATGTCTTGTAAACCAGGATTCCGAGACTGATCGGGTCTTCCTGGGAGAAGGAATATCCTTCATTGACCGTGAGAGCTTGTGATGGGCTAAGTTGGGACACCCCTGCAGGGTATAAACTTTCGAGAGTCGTGCCCGCGGTTATGTGGCAGATGGGAATTTGTTAATATCCGGTTCTAGAGAACTTGACACTTGAGTTAATTAAAACGCATCAACCGCGTGTGTAGCCGTGATGGTCTCTTTTCGGCGGAATCCGGGAAGTGAACATGGTCTTGGTGTTATGATTGTGCGTAAGGAGTTTCAGGATCACTTCTTGATCACTTCTAGCTTCTCGATCGTTCCGTTGCTTCTCTTCTCGCTCTTATTTGCGTATGTTAGCCACCATATTTGCTTAGTGCTTGCTGCAACTCCACCTCATTACCACTTCCTACCCATAAGCTTAAATAGTCTTGATCTTGCGGGTTTTGAGATTGCTGAGTCCTCGTGACTCACCAGATACTATCACAACAGTTGCAGGTCCCGATGATACCAGTGCAAGTGATGCAATCGAACTCAGATGGGAGATCAACGAAGGTCTTGGTCGTTGCTATGTTTTGTTTCTTTGTTGATCGGTAGTGGAGCCCAGTTGGGACAATCGGGGATCTAGCAGTTGGGTTATCTTCTTTTCTTTTGGCTTCGTCTGTAGTCAAACTATGTGTGTACTCTGAATGATGTATGAATTATATGTTCATTGTGTGAAGTGGCTTTTGTAAGCCAACTCTTTATCCCATTCTTGTTCATTACATGGGATTGTGTGAAGATGACCCTTCTTGCGACAAAACCACCATGCGGTTATGCCTCTAAGTCGTGCTTTGACACGTGGGAGACATAGCCGCATCTGGGTGTTATAAGTTTGTAATCAGAGCCATCCCCGACTTAGGAGCCCCCTGCTTGATCGAATCACTGACGTTGTTGAGTCTAGAACAAAATGTTTTGAGTCTTAGGATTATATATATTGGAGAGTAGGATTCTTTTTACTACTCAGTCCCTTCGTCGCTCTGGTGAGGCCTCCTGACGTAGATGTTTTGTCTTTCGTCGCCTCAAATTTCACTAAAAAAATTAGGATCATGCGGGTATCTTGGAATCGTTTCGATATTCTTATGAAGAGAACATTGTTCTTGGTGCCTCCTGACATTTAGGGGTTGTGGCAGTGTCCCGGGGAGTTGAGTTCCGAGGTGTTGTCGTCATAATTTTATTGTTGCAGTTCTGGAATACCTGAGTTTCACCGACATCGAAAATCTCTTTTATGCAGCTAGTGGTAAGATAAACTCGACGCCACCTAGTACTAGGGTGTTCGGGAGTATTGCCATAGCTTGTATAATGGATGCTTTACGAAGGTTGAGGTACATGATTTACGAAGGTTTCTTGGTTATGTGTTGACGGATGGATACAGCTTGGATGTAGGGATTGTTAGTTTTGGGTGAGATATATTGCTTCCCTTGTATCCCCAACACCAGATTGCATAACCAAAAAGTTTCGGGAGTTTTATAGGTGGGAATTCAAGTAGCTCTAGTTTTTTTCTTTTCGACAAATGCATGATATGAGATTGGGGTTCGACGTCTAGTGGTCCGCCTATCCACGGTTGTTTTTACAGTGGTCTCATTGTGTCTTAAAGAATCCTTGGCTATGCCGATTCGGGGACGCTTCGTATGTCATGTGCACTGCCTTGTACAGGATGGTGTTGTACGATCGAGCCCGTGTGGGCCCTACCACGAAAACTTCGGACGAAATCTCTATCATATGTTTGTTTCTGGCTTATTCTGCAAGCCAAATCCTTTCTTTTGTTTTATTTGTGGTATTCGAGTTGCTTCGAAGTCAAACGTTGAATCCATAACTTTCCTAAATGGTGTTCTCATATTGCTATGTGAATACTAATCCTTCTTGATCATCGAGGTCATCATGTTAATTCTTTTTCAACCGGTGTGCTTCTCTTCAAGTGAATCTGATCATTTCAACATTTGCTAGATCAATTCTAAGTTTTCTCAATGGTGTTTGTTTCATCCGTCCCAAGTTGTCCTTGTTTTCCCGCCCTCCCGCCCTTTTCTTCAAGGGCTCATATATTTTAATCAAGTATCCATTTTTTCATGTGAAGTCTCTTCACTCTTTTCAATCAATGTTCTGATCCGGTGATCCCTTGTGAAGATGCTCACGAGCTTCAAGTTCATCATTCTTCATTCTCGTATTCTTCTCCGGTGGATTAATTTCAAGCTTCAGTGTTGATCATATCTCTTCCTTTTGTTTCACATATCTTCCCATGTGAGTTTCTTATCCAAGGCTCCCTTATTTATTCACCTCTCCCAGTTCATAGCCGGAGTGTTGAAAATATCTCGGAAGATTTGTGTTTCCATTCTTAATCCATTCAAGTTATTTTGAGGTTGTTATCTCATTCAAGCCATTTAATTCAACCAGTGCAATCCCCCCTTTCAATCAGTCGTTCAATGGTGTATCTTTTAGTGGGACCTAACCCACAAGTCCTTTTCCAGGATCTTACCTGACTCTTCTAATTTATCCGGCGCGATTCTCAAATTCTTTCAAAGTTTGACGTAAGAATGAATTTCATCCGTTAGATGTTTTCCAAGATCGATTTCAATTATTTTTTTCATTGTTGGCTCAACCTTTTTGTTTACATTCTGCCGGAGTATCTCAACAATTCATGGCGGTGGTTCTCATAATCAGTCTCAACATTTGAACACCGAAGAAGAGTTTCTCTCAAATCTTGGTTCGTTCTCTCGAAGATTCATGGTTCTAGCTTGATGCCTTCCTGTCATAATTGTTTTCGATTGTGAGAATTCCTTTCATACCCATCCGGAGCAATTCGGGAGTTTTTTCAGTTTGATTCTCCGGAGCCCATCATCTTAGAATTATTCATTCCAGTCTTCAGCTCTCGTTCTCCAGATCTTACCGGTGTATCATTCAAGTATTCTCTAATCAGCTTGTGATCTCTTCATTCTCTTGTATCTAAAATCTCTCAAGTACCTTCATTCGTTTTCTAATTCTTCCCGGTGGTTCGTTATCCTTTGTTCATTTTCAATTCCTACGGTGGTTCATTCAAGATTTCTCTTCCTCTGTTATCATATCAATTCATTCGTTGTTTCCAAACCCCACCGGTGGTTCATGGAAGACCTTCCCAAGTTGTGCTATTTCTCTCGTCAATCTTTTCAAGAAGAATAAGTGGCATGCCAAATCCGTTGCTTGTCATCAATTTAAATTGGTGAAGGATACACATAACGTAATTCTTATTATTGTTTCATCTCTAGTTTCTTCTTTCCAGAGTTGTTCATCATGTCATTTTTCTCGGTTCGAGATGCTTCATCTTTTCTTTTCCGGAGTTCCAAGTTTTCTGCATTATCTCGTCGCGAAGCTCCTTCTAAATCATCGCAAGGCTTCACCCTGTGTTTTCAACTTCTCTTTCTTTTTATCATCCTTTTATTACCGGAGTTCTTCATGGAGGCTCTACATGGTGGTTCCTCAAGGATTCCTTTCATTCTTCAATTGTTCTTCACGATTTCTCTCGAAGTTATGATCCGCCAAGCTATACTCAAAAAAATTAAACATGGTGCTCAACAAATGTTTTTTTGAGGCGTTCAAGCATTCTTCATCTTGCATTCCAAAGTGCAATTCTTTCTACCTTATCTTTTGAGGTGGTGTTATGTCACTCTTGACAATTTCCTTCATGTTTCATGATTCATATTGTTGTCAAGAATGAGGTATTTGAAATCCATTACTCTCTTAGTGCAGTTATCTTGTGTCATATTTCACCTAAAGCCTTCCCTAAGGAATGTTGCTATTGTGGTGTTTATCAATGATCCAAGTTATCTGTCTATCAACTTGGTGGAAGAATTTTTTTTTCATCTCGTCGGTGTTATTGATGACATTACTTGTTTCCGTAGTGGCAGAATTTTGCCTCAATTTTGAGAAGTTTTCCATAAGCCCGCTACAAGCCTTTTGTTTCGTTGTTGGTTTTCCAACAACTCCGTTATAACCTTCTTGGAAGGGTGCTTTCCAAGCTCATTTGTGGCAGAAGTTGGCATTTTCTTCTCCATTCTTCTATTCCAATGATCTATCTTCTATTATTTCTTCCGGAGGCATTGTGATGTTGCTCTCTTCACCCATCACCTCGTTTTGTCAAGATCACGTTATTTTCTTGCTCATCCATTTAACCGGAGTGTTGTGTCATCTCTTCAAGTTCTTTTCATCTTATCAAGTCTTGCATATCTTGTCTACCGGTGTGCTTTCATATTCCTTTTGATCCTTTAAGCTCTTGTTTCATGTCCTTTAGCCTACAAGGTTCTCGCAATGTTCCTTGTTCCTCTTTGACAACGGAGTGTTTTCAACTTCTTTGCATCTCTGTTGGATCCCTTCTTTCAAATTTGCAAACCTCTCAAGGTTCGTTGGTTTCACTCGTTTGTCAAAGAAGCAACTTTGTTTTACCTCTTCCTCTTCCGTTTTTCTCTGGTGACATCCTAGATCTCGAGACGAGATCCTCTTGTAGTGGTGGAGTGTTGTAACGCCCCGAGACCGACGCTTCAGAAGCCTTCAATGTTCTTTGTTGTCGTCGTGTGTTTTATTTTGTTTGTTGCATTTCATCATGGCATCATCCGCATTGCATCGGCACTCGTTGCCGTCATTAATTTTAAAACTCGCATCTGTTCGTGTGGCCGCGTCCCCTTGCTTTTGTTGACCATTTCGAGACCAACCTTGTTCTTTGTTTCCCTCTTGCCTAAACTGGAGTCTCTCTATATAGTGCACAGACCCCCCTCATGTGCGCTTCTGAAACTTCCCCGAACCCGACCCGGGCAGTCGTCACCGTTGGATCCGGATCATCCCCTAACATCTATAAAACATCTTCAGTTTCTTCTTTGACTCTCCTAACCTATTTATCTCGGACCATCCAATTATGATCGGAGGACCCGAGTAGCCCCTAAACTAACCTACCTGCTACATAACCAGACGAAACCCTAAAATCTAGGGAGATGTCCCATCCATTCCATCACCGCGCCACCACTCCACCCGGTCTCTCCTTCCACCTCGGGATCTTCCTAGATCCAAATCCTCCCCTCCTCGATTTCAGCCACCAGCCAACCATCGCTCTCCACTGCTCCTCCTCGATCCAGAGCTCGCGCCTCCGATCCAAATTCTTCTCGGCCTCCACCCGTGCAGCCTCCTCCCTCCTGCTCGTGCCCGAGGGTTTGTCTCGAGCGCCACCGCAAGCAGCAGCAGCCATCGGAGGCCCAGAGCCGCTCCTTTTCTCTGTCCGCAGCACCAGGAGCCCGAGCTCCATCTTCTACGCCCGCGTCCAAGCGAGAGGAGCTCGCTGCTCGAGCTTGAGCATGCAGCCCAGTCCCATGGAGCCCTCCCGAGGTCCTCCCGTGCGTGCCTCTGCTCGTCCTCATCGCCCTCCTTCTTCATTGGAGCATCACCGGACCAGCAGCTCCATCGCGCACGCCCGCCGCCGGCAAGAGACCCAGGCCAGTGAGCCAAGCTTCTCCCTTGCCTTCTCCTTTTTCCCGTGCTCCCTTTCTCCTCTTCCCTAGCTAACCTCCCGCTCTCTACGTCCAGGATCCTCGTTACCACCCGACCCCCTACTGCTTCGCGCTGCCGTCGGAACCTCGCCTCCACCACAAGATCCGACCGGCCTCCGCCGCCCTTGCCTGTTCTCGGCCGGATCCCGCTGACAAGGCCCCGTCCCTGCCTCCGGCGCCCAAGTTCCAGGACGCTGCTGCTCTGCTTCTTCTCGAGTAGAGGACCGCGCCCACTATCCTCTGTCTCGCCCGCTCGGTCAAGCCGTGCGTTGACCTCCAGCGTCGACCGCGCCTAGGCCAGCAACCTCCAAGGCCCAGCCACAAGCCCCGCGGTCCAGCCGGCTCCATCGACCTGGGCCTTGGCCCGTGGTGAGCTGCCCCCCAGCTCTTGTTCCTGCTAGGCCAGCTAGTTGCGGCCCGTTCACTGGTTTTTTTCTGCCGAACGATTTTGTGTATTATCCAGAGACTGCAGTTTTGCAGAAAAACCCCTAGTGTTCATGCATCTAATAACTATGTAACCATGCATCATATGTAAATGATTTAAATATGTAAAATGTTTAGAATTTTGTCTAGTTTCATAATATGCTACCGTCATCCATGTTTGAAATGTGTAACTTGCTGTTTGTTATAATTTTGCATAAATGCCATGTTATAATGATTTATTTCATAACTAAATAACCGTAACTCCGAATTTAATAAACTTTATATGTAAATGGGGTGGAATAATGCATAGAATAACTTGGTGCCCTTTATTTTGATGTTTAACAACTTTAAAATATGAATTAGGGCAGAACAGTACCAAATTCGAAATATGCACTTGAGGATTTTCCGGAATTGTTGTTTGTTGTTCCGGCCTCATTTAAACTTGCCTAGATGTGTAGTTTTATTATGCTTCACCTCTTTTCATGTTTAACAACGTTTAATATTGCTGGGTACATAAACAAGAGAGAACTAAATACTTGATGTGGTGTTTCGTCAATATGCAACTCGTTGCATATTGAGCTCCACTTAATTTGTTGTGTTGTTTGTTGCACTTTGCCATGCCATGCCTCATTAAACCGGACATGCATCATACTTGATTGTGCATCATGCCATGATTATTCTTGGTTGTTTACCATGTTGTTTGTTTTTTTCCGGTGTTGCTTCTTCTTGATAGTTCTGGTTATGTTGCGATTGTAAGGATCCGTTCGACTACGTTGGTTCGTCTACTTCATGGACCCGTTCTTCTTCCTTACGGGATCTCAGGCAAGATGACCATTACCCTCAATATCACTTCTATCTTTGCTTACTAGTTGTTCATTCTATCGCTATGCCGCGCTACCTATCACTTGTTTACCATGCCTCAAATATTGCCATGTCAGCCTCTAACCTTTTCACCCTTCCTAGCAAACCGCTGCTTGGCTATGTTACCGCTTTGCTCAGCCCCTCTTATAGCATTGTTAGTTGCAGGTGCAGTTGAAGATTGCTCCATGATGGACATGATTATGTTGGGATATCAGAATATCTCTTATTTAATTAATGCATCTATATACTTGGTAAAGGGTGGAAGGCTTGACCTTATGCCTGGTGTATTGTTCCACTCTTGCCGCCCTAGTTTCCGTCATACCGGTGTTATGTTCCTTGATTTTCCGTTCCTTACGCGATTGGGTGATTTATGGGACCCCCTTGACAGTTTGCTTTGAATAAAACTCCTCCAGCAAGGCCCAACCTTGGTTTTTACATTTGCCACCTAAGCCTTTTTCCCTTGGGTTCTGTAGACTCAAGGGTCATCTTTATTTACCCCCCCTAGGCCAGTGCTCCTCCGAGTGTTGGTCCAAACTAGAGCACCGTGTAGGACCGTCCCTTGGCAACTTGGGTTACGTTGGTACCTGTACGCTTCGCTCTGAGAACGGCTTGTCGAAATGTCTTGTAAACCATCCGGTGTGCCCTGAGAACGAGATATGTGCAGCTGCTATCGGGATTTGTCGGCACATCGGGCGGCTTTGCTGGTCTTGTTTTACCATTGTCGAAATGTCTTGTAAACCAGGATTCTGAGACTGATCGGGTCTTCCTGGGAGAAGGAATATCCTTTGTTGACCATGAGAACTTGTGATGGGCTAAGTTGGGACACCCCTGCAGGGTATAAACTTTCGAGAGTCGTGCCCGCGGTTATGTGGCAGATGGGAATTTGTTAATATCCGGTTGTAGAGAACTTGACACTTGAGTTAATTAAAACGCATCAACCGCGTGTGTAGCCATGATGGTCTCTTTTCGGCGGAATCCGGGAAGTGAACACGGTCTTGGTGTTATGATTGTGCGTAAGCAGTTTCAGGATCACTTCTTGATCACTTCTAGCTTCTCGATCGTTCCGTTGCTTCTCTTCTCGCTCTTATTTGCGTATGTTAGCCACCATATTTGCTTAGTGCTTGCTGCAACTCCACCTCATTACCACTTCCTACCCATAAGCTTAAATAGTCTTGAGCTCGTGGGTTTTGAGGTTGCTGAGTCCTCGTGACTCACCAGATACTATCACAATATTTGCAGGTCCCGATGATACCAGTGCAAGTGATGCAATCGAGCTTAGATGGGAGCTGAACGAAGGTCTTGGTCGTTGCTATGTTTCGTTTCATTGTTGATCAGTAGTGGAGCCCAGTTGGGACGATCGGGGATCTAGCAGTTGGGTTATGTTCTTTTCTTTTGGCTTCGTCCGTAGTCGGACTATGAGTGTACTCTGAATGATGTATGAATTATATGTTCATTGTGTGAAGTGGCGATTGTAAGCCAACTCTTTATCCCATTCTTGTTCATTACATGGGATTGTGTGAAGATGACCCTTCTTGCGACAAAACCACCATGCGGTTATGCCTCTAAGTCGTGCTTCGACACGTGGGAGATATAGCCGCATCGTGGGTGTTATAACGGCCCAGCTTAAGCATCAACAACTCAAGACCCTCGCGAGGGTCCAAGCCTCGTGAGGGGGACGACACCAAGACCTCCAAGGGGATCAGCCTCCTCAGGCTAGCTCGGGAGGAGCGGAGATTTCTATGCAAGGCGCAGCTCGCGAGGTTCGACTGATGTGATCCATGACGACCAAGGCCAGGCGGGCGCCAGCGGGCGAAGAGTACCAGTTTCCCCTTCAGTGCAAGGAAGGAAAGAAGCAGGCGCAGAGTCCCGAGGAATCAACCAAATGTTTCCATTCTGATGCAACAAGACCAAGACCGCCAGGATGGCAGGACGGAGGTCACCACCGAGCCCACCCTAGCGTCACGACCAGCGGCTTTTGCATGCGAAGACCACTTTAGTCAGGATATGGTGTACTTGTTGTCTCCCTTCAAATTTGTCCATTGTGGGATCCCTTCCTGCCTACATTTGGGAAGAGGACCAAGGCCACTATAAATAGGACCTAGACACTACCATGGATGGAGGAAGGGGGTCGATCACAAGGGACATCGAGTCGATCGAAGCCATTCCACCCTCACCACCTCACCAGCTCACTTGAGCTCAAGAACACACCTCCTAAGGCTGTTCTCCACTGTACTAGTTCTTCCTTAGGCCCTCGAGGGAATCCACCACAAAGTAGGAGTAGGGTCTTACACCGCAAGGTGGCCCGAACCTGGGTAAACTTTTGTGTCTCTCTTTCCCTTAGATCTCGACACGATAGGCTGTGAGGTTCACGAGTTGGCAGGCTGGGTAGGTTGAGGTCTCCGCACGCAACCCAGAGTTCGAACCTCTCAAGGGTTTGCGAAACCCGAAATCCAACAATATTAGAGCTAACTTAGGTAATTTTGTAGGAAACAAAGCTAGGTATAGATCATTTTAGAGCTAACTAAGGTAAAATGGATCATTTTGGAGCTAAGTAAGCTAATTATGTCATTTTGGAGGAAGATAAGCTAAGTCTAGGTCATTATGGTAAGCATTTTGGAGGAAATAAAGCTAAGTCTAGGTCTTTATGCATTTGCAGAACACTAGAGAAAACTTACTGTCATCACGGAGGTGAAGCACCGGCGTGGCTCGTGCCGGTCCCACCACCTGGAGAAGGATTGTGTGATGCTTTCCTAGAGGCACGCGGCACCAAAGATCATTTGCAATGTCTTGTTAGCATGAGGACACTCAAATGTTAATACTAGTAACTAATGACCATTCAAATTAAACTCACTGTGGTCCCCGGAGCAATCTCTGGCATCGGTGGAGGGGTGTGACCGGCCTTCTGGAACACAGACTGCAAATTTGGTTTTCACGGGTCAGTCATACTAGTTAGTAATGAAAACAACATTACGTGAATGATTTCGCTAATATGCAGAAGGATATTACCACGAGGAGCTCATACATGGCCCGGTTTTGCATGTCATTCTGTGCCCTCTGCTCCTCCATCAACCTTGTTGTCTTCTCCTCCAACTCCTACTGTTTCCCCTCCGCCTGCCGGTCTCTCTCCATCAGAAGCGCCTGGGTTCTATCTCTATCACTCTGAAGAGCAGCCTACAACACCACTCCATGTTAGCATTGTAATCATTGATGGATGCTACGTCTTGAGCTTGCATTGGTTTTCCTTGAAGAGGAAAGGGTGATGCAGCAATAGTAAGTATTTCCCTTAGTTTTTGAGAACCAAGGTATCAATCCAGTAGGAGGCTCCTCAAAAGTCCCACGCACCTACACAAACAAACAAAGAACTCGCAACCAACGCAATAAAGGGGTTGTCAATCCCTTCATGGCCACTTGCGATAGTGAGATCTGATAGAGATAGTATGATAAGATAAATATATTTTTGGTATTTTACAATATAGATTGGAAAAGTAAAGCTGCAAATAAAAGTAGATGAAAATCTTATAGGATAAAAGATAGACTCGGGGGCCATAGGTTTCACTACTGGCTTCTCTCGAGAGCATAAGTATTACGGTGGTGAACAAATTACTGTCGAGCAATTGATAGAAAAGCGAATAATTATGAGATTATCTAGGCATGATCATGTATATAGGCATCACATCTGGGACAAGTAGACCGACTCCTCCTGCATGTACTACTATTACTCCACACATCGACCGCTATCCAGCATGCATCTAGAGTATTAAGTTCATAAAGAACAGAGTAACCCATTAAGAAAGATGACATGATGTAGAGGGATAAACTCATGCAATATGATATAAACCCCATCTTTTTATCCTCAATGGAAACAATACAATACGTGCCTTGCTGCCCCTATTGTCACTGGGAAAGGACATCGCAAGATTGAACCCAAAGCTAATCACTTCTCCCATTGTAAGAAAGATCAATCTAGTAGGCCAAACCAAACTGATAATTCGAAGAGACTTGCAAAGATAACTCAATCATACATAAAAGAATTCATAGGAGATTCAAATATTTCTCATAGATAAACTTGATCATAAACCCACAATTCATCGGATCTTGACAAACACACCGCAAAAAGAGTTACATCGAATAGATCTCCAAGAAGATCGAGGAGAACATGGTATTGAGATCCAAAAAGAGAGAAGAAGCCATGTAGCTAATAACTATGGATCCGAAGGTCTATGGTAAACTACTCACAACTCATCGGAGGGGCTATGGTGTTGATGTAGAAGCCCTCCATGGTCGATGCCCCCTCCAGCAGAGTGCCGGCGAAGGCTCCAAGATGGGATCTCGCGGATACAGAAGGTTGCGGTGGTGGAATTAGGTTTTTGTGGTTGCTTCTGATGTTCTCAGGGTACAGGGGTATATATAGGAGGAAGAAGTAGGTCGGTGGCCGCCCGAGGGGCCCACGAGATAGGGGGCGTGCCCTGTAGGGTTAGGCGCACCATCCACCCTCGTGGCCGCCTCGGCTGCTTCTTGACTTGCACTCAAAGTCCTCTAGATCATGTTCGTTCCAAAAATCACGCTCCCAAAGGCTTCATTCCATTTGGACTCCGTTTGATATTCCTTTTCTTCGAAACACTGAAATAGGCAAAAAAACAGCAATACGGGTTGGGCCTCCAATTAGTAGGTTAGTCACAAAAATGATATAAATGTGTAAAGTAAAGCCCATAAACATCCAAAACGGGTAATATAATAGCATGGAACAATCAAAATTGTAGATACGTTGGAGACGTATCAAGCATCCCCAAGCTTAATTCCTGCTCGTCCTCGAGAAGGTAAATGATAAAAACAGAATTTTTGATTTGGAATGCTACCTAGCATATTTCTCAATGTAATTTTCTTTATTGTGGCATGAATGTTCAGATCCAAATGATTCAAAATAAAAGTTCATATTGACATAAGAAGTAGTAATACTTCAAGCATACTAATCAAGCAATCATGTCTTCTCAAAATAACATGGCCAAAGAAAGTTCTCCCTACAAAATCATATAGTCTGGCTGTTGCTCTATCTTCATCACACAAAGTATTTAATCATGCACAACCCTGATGACAAGCCAAGCAATTGTTTCATACTTTAGTAATCTCAAACTTTTTCAACTTTCACGCAATACATGAGCGTGAGCCATGAACATAGCACTATATGTGGAATAGAATGGTGGTGGTGGAGAAGACAAAAAGGGAGAAGATAGTCTAACATCAACTAGGCGTATCAACGGGCTATGGAGATGCCCATTAATAGATATCAATGTGAGTGAGTAGGGATGGCATCCTAGAGCTATAAATGTATGAAAGCTCAACAAAAGAAACTAAGTGGGTGTGCATCCAACTCGCTTGCTCACGAAGACCTAGGGCATTTTGAGGAAGCCCATCATTGGAATATACAAGCCAAGTTCTATAATGAAAAATTCCCACTAGTATATGAAAGTGACAACATAGGAGACTCTCTATCATGAAGATCATGGTGCTACTTCGAAGCACAAGTGTGGTAAAAGGATAGTAGCATTGTCCCTTCTCTCTTTTTCTCTCATTTCTTTTTTTTCTTTTTTTTTTGCTTTTTTCTTTCTTTTTTTTCTTTGGACTTTCTTTTTCTTTTCTTTTTGGCCTTACTTTTTTTTCTTTTTTTTTTCTTTAGTCCGAAGTCTCATCCCGACTTGTGGGGGAATCATAGTCTCCATCATCCTTTCCTCACTGGGACAATGCTCTAATAATGAAGATCATCACACTTTTATTTACTTACAACTCAAGAATTACAACTCAATACTTAGAACAAGATATGACTCTATATGAATGCCTCCGGCGGTGTACCGGGATATGCAATGAATCAAGAGCGACATGTATGAAAATTATGAAGGTGGCCTTGCCACAAATACGATGTCAACTACATGATCATGCAAAGAGCAATATGACAATGATGATGCATGTCATAATAAACGGGATGGTGGAAAGTTGCATGGCAATATATCTCGGAATGGCTATGGAAATGCCATAATAGGTAGGTATGGTGGCTGTTTTGAGGAAGGTATATGGTGGGTGTATGGTACCGGCAAAAGTTGCGCGGTACAAGAGAGGCTAGCAATGGTGGAAGGGTGAGAGTGCGTATAATCCATGGACTCAACATTAGTGAAAAGAACTCATATACTTATTGCAAAAATCTACAAGTCATCAAAAACAAAGTATTACGTGCATGCTCCTAGGGGGATAGATTGGTAGGAAAAGACCATCGCTCGTCCCCGACCGCCACTCATAAGGAAGACAATCAATAAATAAAATTGTGCTCCAGCTTCATCACAAAGCGGTTCACCATATGTGCATGCTACGGGAATCACAAACTTCAACACAAGCATTCTTTAAATTCATAATCACCCAACTAGCATGACTTTGGTATCAGTACCTCCATATCTCAAAACAATTATCAAGTATCAAATTGATCATAGCATCCAATTCACTTTCTATGATAGTTTTTATTATACCCAACTTGGATGCCTACCATTTTAGGACCAATTTTATAACCATAGCAAATACCATGTTGTTGTAAGAGAATCTCAAAATATTATAAGTGAAGCATGAGAGATCAACAATTTCCACAAAATTAAGCCACCGTCGTGCTCTAAAAGATATAAGAGAAGCACTAGAGCAAAAACTATCTAGCTCAAAAGATATGAGTGAAGCACATAGAGTATTCTAATAGGTTCTAATCAAGTGGGCTTCTCCCAAAAGGTGTGTACAGAAAGGATGATTGTGGAAAACTAAAAATCAAAAACTAATATCATACAAGACGCTCCAAGCAAAACACATATCATGTGGCGAATAAAAATATAGCTCCAAGTAAAATTACCGATAAACAAAGACAAAAGAGGGGATGCCTTCCCGGGGCACCCCGAAGCTTAGGATTTTGGCTATTCTTGAATATCCTGGGGTTCCATGGACATCGCCAAGCTTAGGCTTTTGCCTCTCCTTATTCCATAGTCCATCAAATCTTTACCCAAAACTTGAAAACTTGACAACACAAAACTCAACAGGAAATCTCATAAGCTTCATTAGTGAAAGAAAGCAAAACCACCACATAAGGTACAGTAATGAACTCATTCTTTATTTATATTGGTGTCAAACCTACTGTATTCCAAGTTCTCTATGGTTCATACCACTTAATACTAGCCATAGATGCATCAAAATAAGCAAATAACACACGAAAAACAGAATCTGTCAAAAACAGATCAGTCTTCAGCAATCTTTAACCCACGAATACTTCTGGAACTCTAAAAATCCTACAAAAATAGGAAGTCCTGGTAAATTTGTCTATTTATCTACAGCAAAAAGAATCAACGCAAAATCACGTTTCTGTGATTTAACAAAACTAATTTCGTGTGCGCAAAGTTTCTGTTTTTCAGCAGAATCAAATTAACTATCACCATAGGTTATCCTATAGGTTCTACTTGGCACAAACACTAATTAAAACATAAAAACACATCTAAACAGAAGGTATATGCAAAATTTATTACTAAACGGGAATAAAAACAAAAAACACAAATAAAATTGGGTTGCCTCCCAACTAGCGCTATTGTTTAACGCCCCTAGCTAGGCGTAAAAGCGAGAATAGATATAAGTAGTGCCATCTTTGGCACTCAATTAATAAGTAGCTCGCATGATAGATTCATAAGGTAATTTAATTTTCTTTCTTGGAAAGTGCTCCATGCCTTTCCTAATGGAAATTGGAATCTGATATTCCCTTCCTTCATATCAACAATCGCGCCAATCGTTCTAAGGAAAGGTCTACCAAGAATAATAGGGCAAGAAAGATTGCAATCTATATCAACAACGATAAAATTTACGGGCACCAAATTTCTATTTGCAACAATGAAAACATCATTGATCCTTCCCATTGGCTTTTTAATGGTGGAATCTGCAAGGTGCAAATTTAAAGAGCAATCATCAAGATCACGGAAACCTAGAATATCACATAAAGTTTTCGGAATCGTGGAAACACTAGCACCCAAATCACATATAGCATAACACTCATGATCTTTAATTTTAATCTTTATAGTAGTTTCCCACTCATCATTAAGTTTTCTAGGTATAGAAACTTCCAAATTAAGTTTTTCATCAAAAGATTGCATCAAGGAATCAACAATATGTTTGGTAAAAGCTTTATTTTGACTATAAGCATGAGGAGAATTCACAAAAAATTGCTACAAGGAAATACAACCTTCTAAAGAACAATTATCATAAACAAATTCCTTGAAATCCAAGATAGTGCATTCAATGCTATTTAAAGTTTTGACCTCTCCAATCCCACTTTTTACCAAATTTAGCTAAAGTTGACTCATCTCAAGTCCCATTATTATTAAGATTCATATTGCATAACAAAGATCTAATAGGGGACACATCAATAACTTTAAGATCTTCATCATTATTTTCATGAAAACTAGAAGAACACGCCTTTACAAAGCAATCTTTCTTAGCACGCAATCTAACAGTTCTTTCTTTGCACTCGTCAATGGAAATTCTCATGGCTTTGAGAGACTCATTGATATCATGCTTAGGAGGGGTAGATCTAAGTTTAAGAGAATCAATATCAAGCGAAATTCTATCAACGTTCCTAGCCAAATCATCAACTTTGAGCAATTTTTCTTCAAGCAAGGCATTAAAATTCTTTTGACAGATCATAAATTCTTTCACACTATTCTCAAAATCAGAGGGCATCTTATTAAAATTACCATAAGAATTATTGTAGGAATTTCCATAATTATTAGAGGAATTACTAGGGAACGGTCTAGGATTAAAGTTTCTTCTATAAGCATTGTTTCCAAAACTATTCCTACCAACAAAATTCACATCCATATATTAATTATTATTCTCAATCAAAGTAGACAAAGGCATATCATTGGGATCAATAGGAGCACTCTTAGTAGCAAACAATCTCATAAGTTCATCCATCTTTCCACTCAAAACATTAATTTCTTCTATAGCATGCACTTTTTTACTAGTAGATCTTTCGGTGTGCCATTGAGAATAATTAGTCATAATATTATCAAGAAGTTTTGTAGCATCTCCTAAAGTGATTTCCATAAACATGCCTCCCGCGGCCGAATCTAAAAGATTTCTAGAAGCAAATTTCAATCCGGCATAAAAGTTTTGTATGATCATCCATAAATTTAAACCATGAGTAGGGCAATTGCGAATCATCAATTTCATTCTTTCCCAAGATTGGGCAACATGCTCACGATCAAGTTGTTTAAAATTCATAATATCATTCCTAAGAGTGATGATCTTAGCGGGAGGAAAATACTTAGAGATAAAGGCATCTTTGCACTTGTTCCAAGAATCAATACTATTCTTAGGCAAAGACGAAAACCAAACTTTAGCAGGATCTCTAAGTGAAAATGGCAATAACTTCAATTTAACAATATCATTATCCGTATCTTTCTTCTTTTGCATATCACACAAATCAACAAAGTTGTTTAGATGGGTAGCGGCATCTTCACTAGGAAGGCCGGTGAATTGATCTTTCATAACAAGATTCAGCAAAGCAGTATTGATTTCACAAGACTCAACATCATTAAGAGGAGCAATCGGAGTACTAACAAAATCATTATTATTGGTATTGGAGAAATCACACAATTTGGTATTATCTTGCGCCATGGCGACAAGTAATCCAACACACAAGCAAACAGAAAAAGGCAAGCGAGAAAGAGAGAGGAGATTGGGAAAGAGAGGGCGAATAAAACGGCAAGGGTGAAGTGGGGGAGAGGAAAACGACAGGCAAATGGAAAATAATGTAAATGCGAGGGAGATGAGTTTGTGATGGGTACTTGGTATGTCTTGACTTGAGCGAAGACCTCCCCGGCAATGGCGCCAGAAATCCTTCTTGCTTCGTCTTGAGCTTGCGTTGGTTTTCCTTGAAGAGGAATGGGTGATGCAGCAATAGTAGCGTAAGTATTTCCCTCAGTTTTTGAGAACCAAGGTATCAATCCAGTAGGAGGCTCCTCAAAAGTCCCACGCACCTACACAAATAAACAAAGAACTCGCAACTAACGCAATAAAGGGGTTGTCAATCCCTTCACCGCCACTTGCGATAGTGAGATCTGATAGAGATAGTATGATAAGATAAATATATTTTTCATATTTTATAATATAGATTGGAAAAGTAAAGATGCAAATAAAAGTATATGAAAAGCTTATATGATAAAAGATAGATCCGGGGGCCATAGGTTTCACTAGTGGCTTCTCTGGAGAGCATAAGTATTACGGTGGGTGAACAAATTACTGTCGAGCAATTGATAGAAAAGCGAATAATTATGAGATTATCTAGGCATGATCATGTATATAGGCATCTCGTCCGTGAAAAGTAGAGTGACTCCTACATGCATCTACTACTATTACTCCACACATCGACCGCTATCCAGCATGCATCTAGAGTATTAAGTTCATAAAGAACAGAGTAATGCATTAAGAAAGATGACATGATGTGGAGGGATAAACTCATGCAATATGATATAAACCCCATCTTTTTATCCTCGATGGCAACAATACAATACGTGCCTTGCTGCCCCTATTGTCACTGGGAAAGGACACCGCAAGATTGAACCCAAAGCTAAGCACTTCTCCCATTGCAAGAAAGATTAATTTAGCAGGCCAAACCAAACTGATAATTCGAAGAGACTTGCAAAGATAACTCAATCATACATAAAAGAATTAAGAGGAGATTCAAATATTTCTCATAGATAAACTTGATCATAAACCCACAATTCATCGGATCTCGACAAACACACCACAAAAAGAGTTACATCGAATAGATCTCCAAGAAGATCGAGGAGAACATGGTATTGAGATCCAAAAAGAGAGAAGAAGCCATCTAGATAATAACTATGGACCCGAAGGTCTATGGTAAACTACTCACAACTCATCGGAGGGGCTATGGTGTTGATGTAGAAGCCCTCCATGGTCGATTCCCCCTCCGGCAGAGCACCGACGAAGGCTCCAAGATGGGATCTTGCGGATACAGAAGGTTGCGGCGGTGGAGTTAGGTTTTCGTGGTCGCTTCTGATGTTCTCGGGGTATGTGGGTATATATAGGAGGACGAAGTAGGTCGGTGGCCGCCCGAGGGGCCCACGAGATAGGGGGTCGCACCCTGTAGGGGTGGGCGCACCCTCCACCCTCATGGCCGCCTCGGCTGCTTCTTGACTTGCACTCCAGGTCCTCTGGATCACGTTCGTTCCAAAATCCACGCTCCCGAAGGTTTCATTCCGTTTGGACTCCGTTTGATATTCCTTTTCTTCGAAACACTGAAATAGGCAAAAAAACAGCAATATGGGCTGCGCCTCCGATTAGTAGGTTAGTCCCAAAAATGATATAAATGTGTAAAGTAAAGCCCATAAACATCCAAAACGGGTAATATAATAGCATGGAACAACAAAAAATTATAGATACGTTGGAGACGTATCAATGGCTGCACACACAATGTAATGCTTGAAAGAAATCTTAGTCTGTATAACTAGCCTGGAAGGCGAGCTCGATTGGCCGTCGACGAGGCCTTATCTTAGGATCTGAGCTCGTTTGGCGCGCCAGGTTCTCTGGGAGAGTGTGAGGACAATGGATAAGTCCATCTCCAATGGCTATCGAGCCATGGGACCTCCCGCCAGTAGATATCATGGCCAACTCTGGATCAAACTGCCCACTCGGGTTAAAGTCCTCCACTTTCCTCGCCTTCCCCTCCGCTCTGTACTTCACGAGCTTGTTGTGGAAGGATATGTTGGTGAAGTTCTTGGGATAATCGAGGTCAGACGCAGAGAATGCCTTGGCCTTCTTGTATGGGGAAGTATGGGCCATGGCATAGAGGTCGAACACCTCTGGCATCGGTGCCATTTTGTATCCCACCTAAAAGAGAGGAACATAGTATTAGTAATTAAATGGCTCAAGCTAGCATGACAGAATGAATTGCATGAATCATGAAGCAAACCCAGTTCCGCCGTATTGATATAAGTTGGCGCTGCCTTGATGGTTTGGCACACCTCTCATTTGGGCATGCTTTTCCTTGGCATTTTTTAGGACAGCTCGCTATGCGTCTGAGCACCACTCATCCACCAACGCCTCCTAACAATCCATCTTATCTGCACACCATCTCGGGGGCACCTAAGTTAGTAAAGAGAAACTTGAGAGCTATGCCTATGAATCAAATCAACGAAACTAAGAACAAGGCCTTAAGAATATAGGCAATTACCGTTATGTACTGCTCCTTGTTCAGAAACTTTCCGCGGCACTTCTTCTTGGGCTTCCAAACACCACGATAGCCGAAGTAATCTCAAACAGCCTGCACCCGAACCTCGTGCGTAAGTTTTGTAGTAGGCGCCTACACTCGGCATTGATAATCCATGCACAGGTCTCCTCGTATCCCTCATTACACATGTAGATGGTCTACACTCAAATGAGACAACATTGATTAGTATAATAACTAAGCTTATTCGAAGTTTTTTAATTATGTAAAGGAGAAATTACCCAAAATGTTCTGATCATCATGTCGTCCCTCATGTGGCACAAGACACCGTCGATCATCTCCTCCGGCGGGTCTGAGGCAACCAAGTAGTGCTCCCAGCTCACTCCTAGCTCTGGAAGCTGACCCTCACCGAGCAACACAAAGCCCGAGAAGTTTTGCCGGCAAATCACACCAAGGACTTGGTTGGGCCCTATGGACATCCTGAGCGTGGTCCCAACCCCAGCAGTATAACAAGGCCAATGCATTAGATATTTGGGGAAACATGATGGCAAAAGGTACAAAAAGAGTAACTGCACTTACCTCTCCCCATTAGGAGAAATCATCCACCTCTGCTCATGGGTCCCCAGCAGGGACGGGAGCCATGTACTACCACTTTGGTAGACAGTCCCCCCCTCAACCACCTCGCCCTCGCTGCTATCAGAAAACTGATGCCTGCCACCATCAGCGTGGCCACTAGGCCCCTCAAGAGGGTCGTGCTAGGTACCCCATCCGGACGTATCTTGGGACATATCCTGGTCCGGAGTCACATGGACCCAAGTGTCCTGCCCCAAAGTCTTGTGGGCTGAAGGCCAGTCGACCCGAGGCTCATGGACCGGAGTCTCATGGGCCGAAGGCCCGTCGACCCAAAGCTCGTTGACCAGAGTCCACGTAGCCTCCTCCTCATACATGTCCCCCTAGCAGCAGTGTGCTCGAGTGACTCAGCTGGGGCTGGCGACGAGGAAGGCATAGGAGCTTGCCTACCTCTCCCGCGGCCACGTCCTGATCTACCTTCTCTCTTATTCTCTACCCGACCTCCTCTCCTGGTGGGCACTGACGCTGAGAAAGAAGTTCCCGCCAGTGTCCCCAAACTGTCTAACACCGTTCTCCGGAGAGGTGCAGGTGGAATGGAGAACCCCTCCCACCATGCTCCAGACCCGCGCCCACCATCTTTCAACACCTGTAATGACAGAAGAGTAAACGGAATTAGTACAACCTAAAAGAATTGAATACTAGCATGAATAATAAAATATATATTAATTCATCAGATAATAGGTAAAGATAGGTCCATTAGCATGTATATTCATCAGTTAATCTAGTTTGTCAATTTTGAAACTTCAAACAACCAAACTGACTCATGATAAAAGATCCTCGACCATCGACCCCTCAACCCTCGACCCCTTGCCCCTCGACCCCTCGGCGACCCTCGACCCCTAAACGTTGTGGATTCAAAGCCAAGTCTTGAAACTTCAAACAACCAAACTGAAAAAAAATCAGGGCGTAGAAAGAGAAATCAAATATGAAATAGTACATAGCGAGAGGTTGTGCAAGTAGGATGATTTTATGTACCAGCTTTTTTAGTGAATTGGAGACGATGATAGCAAAGAATTCGAAAGACACCAATGGTTTTTCAGTTCTTCACCATCATCCTTAAATAAGCTATTACAGAATATCATCCTAGTTGCACAACCTCTCACTACTTATTGTTTCGTCTTTGGTTTCTCTTTCTACACTTTGATTTTTTGTCATGAGTCTATTTGGGTGTTTCAAGTTTCAACACTTCATGGTGCGGCTGTTGTCGTAGCTTAACATGCGGACGTACCCGAGCTGAATGTCATCAGCGCGGTCGTGAACGGATGGAAGCAGTTCACCAACGCTCATGACATTCATCTCGGGGGCGTCCTCATCTTAAGCTACGACACCAGTCGGTCAGCACTCGGACCAGAAGATCCTTGCCTGTCGACCCCTTGACCCTCGACCCCTCACCCCTTGACCACTCGACCCCACGGCAACCCTCGACCCCTCGGCGACCCTCGACCCCTGACCCCTCGGCGACCCTCGACCCCTCAACCCCTGACCCCTTAGCAATCCTCGACCCTCGACCCCTTGGTTGTCCTATCGAACACCTTCACTATGAGCATGGTGCAACTATTGTTGTAGCTTAAGATGCGGATGTGCCCGAGCTGAATGTCATCAGCACGGTCGCGAACGGATGGAAGTAGTTCACCCATGCTCATGGCATTCAGCTCGGGGTGTCCTCATCTTAAGCTAGAACACCAGTCGATCAGCACTCGGACCAGAAGATCATCGCCCTTCGACCCCTTGGACCTCGACAACTCGACCCCTGGCGACCCTCGACCCCTGACCCCTCGGCGACCCTCGACCCCTCGGTGATCCTCGACCCTCGACCCTCGACCCCTCGGCGGTCCTGTCAAACACCTTCCCTGTGAGCATGGTGCGGCTGTTGTGGTAGCTTAAGATGCCGACGTGCCCGAGCTGAAGGTCATCAGCACAGGCGAACTGCTGATACGTCTCCAACGTATCTATAATTTTTGATTGTTCCATGATATTATATTACCCCTTTTGGATGTTTATGGGCTTTATTTTACACATTTATATCATTTTTGGGACTAACCTACTAATCGGAGGCCCAACCCATATTGCTGTTTTTTTCTGCCTATTTCGGTATTTCAAAGAAAAGGAATATCAAACAGAGTCCAAACGGAATGAAACCTTCGGGAGCGTGATTTTTGGAACGAACCTGATCCGGAGAACTCGGAGTGCAAGTCAAGAAGCTCCCGAGGGCACCACGATATAGGGGGCAGCGCCCCCTGCAGGGCGCGCCCCTCTGTCTCATGGGCCCCTCGGGCGGCCACCGACGTACTTCTTCCTCCTATATATACCTAGGTACCCCGAAAACATCCAGGAGCACCACGAAACACAATTTCCACCACCATAACCTTCTATATCCGCGAGATCCCATCTTGGAGCCTTCACCGGCACTCTGCCGAAGAGGGAATCAACCACGGAGGGCCTCTACACCAACATCCTTGCCCCTCCGATGAGTTGTGAGTAGTTTACCACAGACCTACGGGTCCATAGTTATTAGCTAGATGGCTTCTTCTCTCTTTTTGGATCTCAATACAATGTTCTCCCCCTCTCTTGTGGAGATCTATTCGATGTAAACTCTTTTTGCGCTGTGTTTGTCGAGATCCGATGAATTGCAGGTTTATGATCAAGTTTATCTATCAATAATATTTGAATCTTCTCTGAATTCTTTTATATATGATTGAGTTATCTTTGCAAGTCTCTTCGAATCATCAGTTTGGTTTGGCCTACTAGATTGGTCTTTCTTGCCATGGGAGAAGTGCTTAGCTTTGGGTTCAATCTTGCGGTGTTCTTACCCAGTGACAGAAAGGTTTGCAAGACACGTATTGTATTGTTGCCATCGAGGATAACAAGATGGGGTTCATATCATATTGCATGTGTTTATCCCTCTACATCATGTCATCTTGCTTAATGTGTTACTCTGTTCTTATGAACTTAATACTCTAGATGCATGCTGGATAGCAGTCGATGTGTGGAGTAATAGTAGTAGATGCAGGCAGGAGTCGATCTACTTGTTATGGACGTGATGCCTATATACATGATCATGCCTAGATAATCTCATAACTATGCGCTTTTCTATCAATTGCTAGACAGTAATTTGTTCACCCACCATAATACTTATGCTATCTTGAGAGAAGCCTCTAGTGAAACCTATGGCCCTCGGGTCTATCTCTTATCATATTTGCTTTATATCTACCTTTATTTGCATCTTTACTTTTTGCATCTATCTTATAAAATACCAAAAATATTTTTATCTTATCATACTATCTTTATTAGATCTCACTTTCTCAAGTGGCCGTGAAGGGATTGACAACCCCTTTATTGCGTTGGTTGCGAGTTCTTAGTTTGTTTGTGTAGGTGCGTGGGACTTTTGAGGAGCTTCCTACTGGATTCATACCTTGGTTCTCAAAATTGAGGGAAATACTTACGCTACACTTTGCTGCATCACCCTCTCCTCTTCAAGGAAAACCAATGCAAGCTCAAGACGTAGCAAGCAGGATTTCTGGCGCCGTTGCCGGGGAGGTCTTCGCTCAAGTCAAGACATACCAAGTACCCATCACAAACCCATCTCCCTCGCATTTACATTATTTGCCATTTGCATATCGTTTTCCTCTCCCCCACTTCACCCTTGCCGTTTTATTTGCCCTCTCTTTCCCAATCTTCTCCTCTCTCATTTGCTTGCCCTTCGTTTGCTCGTTTGGTTGGAATAGATGCTTATTTATTGCTAAATAGAGAACCTAAGATCTATGGATCCTCATCCGCTTGCTAATCTTTTTAAGAGATCCAATTATGATGAACCAATCGCTAGTGAGTTTTGTGCACTAGATTATCCTTATGAAGCTTTGCTCAAAATTTGTGAATCTAAAAATTACAATGAAGAGATTCATGATAACTCCTTGAATAAAAAGCATGATTGCAATGATTTTCCTATAAATTCTCTTGATGTCAATTGTGCTAATAATATGCAAAACCCTAAGATTGGGGATGCTAGTTTTGCTATGTCTACTACTTGTTTCCATGATCATGATTTGGGTGATTCTTCTTACAACCTTGAAAATTTATTTAAGACCCATGATGAATATGAGATTGATAATAGTATTTGCAATAATATTGAAACTGGTTTTGGAAGAGTGTCAACTTTAGATCCAACATATTTGGAGTATGTTCAATCTTATGATATTTTTGATAAAAGTGGGTTCGGAAAGGTCATGACTTTAGTTAATGTTAATCCCACTATCTGGGAAGAGTGTCAACTTTGCATGCATGTGGATCATGTTGAGAATATATTTTGTGATAGCTATTTTGTTGAATTTACCTATGATCCTACATATAATTATTATGAGAGAGGAAAATATGGTCGTAGAAATTTTCATCTTATTAAATTACCTCTCGTCATGTTGAGATTGCTATCGTCTCTTTCTTCTTCCTTGCGTATACTAGTTTTTGCTTGCCTTGCAAATTTGTTTGCTTATAATATGCCTATGCATAGTAAGTATGTTAGACTTAGATGTGTTTGTCACGTGTTTTATGATGCTCTCTTTGTGCTTCAATTCTTGTCTTTCATGTGAGCATCATTGAAATCTCAATGCCTAGCTAAAAAAGGCTTTAAAGAAAAGCGCTTGTTGGGAGATAACCCAATATTTTTCCTTGCTGTTATTTAATAAATCTTGCTTCTACCTTCTATTTAGATGTGTTTTTATCTTTTACTTAGTGTTTGTGCCAAGTAGAACCTATAGGATAACCTACGATGATATTTGATTTGATTCTGCTGAAAAACAGAAACTTTGCGCGCACGATTATAATGTTGTTAAATCACAAGAACGTGCTTTTGCGTTGATTCTTTTTTTTTGCTGTTCAATAGACAAATTGTCTAGGACTTCCTATTTTGGTTGGATTTTTAGAGTTCCAAAAGTTTGCGTTAGTTACAGATTGCTTCAGACTGTTCTGTTTTTGACAGATTCTTTTTTTCGTGTGTTTGTTTTCTTATTTCAATGCATCTATGGCTAGTAAATTAGTCTATGAACCATAAAGAAGATGGAATACAGTAGGTTTAACACCAATATAAAGAAATAATGAGTTCATTTCAGTACCTTATGTGGTAGTTTTGTTTTCTTTCACTAACGGAGCTTATAAGATTTCCTGTTGAGTTTTGTGTTGTGAAGTTTTCAAGGTTTGGGTAAAGCTTTTATGGACCATGGAATAAGGAGTGGCAAGAGCCTAAGCTTGGGGATGCCCATGGAACCCCAAGATAGTCAAGGATAGCCAAAAGCCTAAGCTTGGGGATGCCTCGGGAAGGCATCCCCTCTTTCGTCTTTGTTCATTGGTAACTTTACTTGGAGCTATATTTTTATTCGCTACATGATATGTGTTTTGCTTGGAGCATCGTGTATTATATTAGTCTTTGCTTTTTAGTTTACCACAATCATCCTTGTTGTACACACCTTTTGGGAGAAGCCTATTTGATTAGAATTTGCTAGAATACTCTATGTGCTTCACTTATATCTTTTCAGCTTGATAGTTTTTGGCTCTAGTGCTTCACTTATATCTTTTAGAGCATGGTGGTGTCTTAATTTGGAAGAAATTGCTAGTCTCTCATGCTTCACTTATATTATTTTGAGAGTCTTTTAGAACAGCATGGTATTTTCTATGATCATAAAGTTGGTCCTAGAATGATGAGCATCCAAGTTGGGTATAATAAAAACTATCATAGAAAGTGAATTGGATGCTATGGTCAATTTGATGCTTGATAATTGTTTTGAGATATCGGGGTAGTGATATTAAAGTCATGCTAGTTGGGTGATTATGAATTTAAAGAATGCTTGTGTTGAAGTTTGTGATTCCCGTAGCATGCACGTATGGTGAACCGCTTTGTGATGAAGTCGGAGCACAATTTTATTTATTGATTGTCTTCCTTATGAGTGGCGGTCAGGGACGAGCGATGGTCTTTTCCTACCAATCTATCCCCCTAGGAGCATGCACATAATACTTTGTTTTTGATGACTTGTAGATTTTTGCAATAAGTATATGAGTTCTTTTCACTAATGTTGAGTCCATGGATTATACGCACTCTTTCACATTTCCACCATTGCTAGCCTCTCTTGTACCGCGCAAATGTCGCCGGTACCATACACCCACCATATACCTTCCTCAAAACAGCCACCATACCTACCTATTATGGCATTTCCATAGCCATTCCGAGATATATTGCCATGCAACTTTCCACCGTTCCATTCATATGACACGCATTACTTTTGTCATATTGCTTTTTGCATGATCATGTAGTTGACATTGTATTTGTGGCAAGGCCACCTTCATAATTTTCATACATGTCGCTCTTGATTCATTGCATATCCCGGTACACCGCCGGAGGCATTCATATAGAGTCATATATTTTTCTAGCTTGAGTTGTAAATCCATAAAAGTGTGATGATCTTCATTATTAGAGTATTGTCCTAGTGAGGAAAGGATGATGAAGACTATGATTCCCCCACAAGTCGGGATGAGACTTCGGACATTACAAAAAGAAAAAAAAGAAATAAAAAAGAGAAAGGCCAAAAAGAAAAAAAAGGAAGGCCAAAGAAAAAAAAAGAAAGAAAAAAAGGGAAAGAAAAAATGAGAAAAAAAGAGAGAAGGGACAATGCTACTATCTCTTTTCCACACTTGTGCTTGAAAATAGCACCATGATCTTCATGATAGAGAGTCTCATATGTTGTCACTTTCATATACTAGTGGGAATTTTTCATTATAGAACTTGGCATGTATATTCCAATAATGGGCTTCCTCAAAATTGCCCTAGGTCTTCGTGATCAAGCAAGTTGGATGCACCCCACTTAGTTTCTTTTGTTGAGCTTTCATATATTTATAGCTCTAGTGCATCCGTTGCATGGCAATCCCTACTCACTCACATTGATATCTATTAATGGGCATCTCCATAGCCCGTTGATATGCCTAGTTGATGTGAGACTATCTGCTCCTTTTTTGTCTTCTCCACAACCACCATTCTATTCCACATATAGTGCTATGTCCATGGCTCACGCTCATGTATTGCGTGAAAGTTGAAAAAGTTTGAGATTATTAAAGTATGAAACAATTGCTTGGCTTGTCATCGGGGTTGTGCCTGATTAAATACTTTGTGTGACGAAGATAGAGCATAGCCAGACTATATGGTTTAGTAGGGATAACTTTCTTTAGCCATGTTATTTTGAGAAGACATGATTACTTTGATTAGTATGCTTGAAGTCTTACTATTTCTTATGTCAATATGAACTTTTATTTTGTATTCATGTGGATCTGAACATTCATGCCACAATAAAGAAAATTACATTATGAATTATGCTAGGTAGCATTCCACATCAAAAATTCTCTTTTTATCATTTACCTACTCGAGGACGAGCAGGAATTAAGCTTGGGGATGCTTGATATGTCTCCAACGTATCTAAAATTTTTGATTGTTCCATGCTATTATATTACCCCTTTTGGATGTTTATGGGCTTTATTTTACACATTTATATCATTTTTGGGACTAACCTACTAACCGGAGGCCCAGTCCATATTGCTGTTTTTTGCCTATTTCAGTATTTCGAAGAAAAGGAATATCAAACGGAGTCCAAATGGAATGAAACCTTCGGGAGCGTGATTTTTGGAACAAACCTAATCCAGAGAGCTTGGACTGCAAGTCAAGAAGCTCCCGAGGGCCCCATGAGATAGGGGGCCGCCCCCCCCCCCTGTAGGGCGCGCCCCCTGTCTCGTGGGCCCCTCGGGCAGCCACCGACGTACTTTTTCCTCCTATATATACCTACATACCCCGAAAACATACAGGAGCACCACGAAACACAATTTCCACCGCCATAACATTTTGTATCCACGAGATCCCATCTTGGAGCCTTTAACGGCACTCTGCCGGAGGGGGAATCAACCATGGAGGGCCTCTACATCAACATCCTTGCCCCTCCGATGAGTTGTGAGTAATTTACCACAGACCTACGGGTCCATAGTTATTACCTAGATGGCTTCTTCTCTCTTTTTGGATCTCAATACAATGTTCTCCCCCTCTCTTGTGGAGATCTATTCGATGTAAACTCTTTTTGCGGTGTGTTTGTCGAGATCCGATGAATTGTGGGTTTATGATCAAGTTTATCTGTGAATAATATTTGAATCTTCTCTGAATTATTTTATGTATGATTGAGTTATCTTCTCAAGTCTCTTCGAATTATCAGTTTGGTTTGGCCTACTAGATTGGTCTTTTTTGCCATGGGAGAGGTGCTTAGCTTTGGGTTCAATCTTGTGGTGTTCTTACCCAGTGATAGAAAGGGTTGCAAGACACGTATTGTATTGTTGCCATCGAGGATAACAAGATCGGGTTTATATCATATTGCATGTGTTTATCCCTCTACAGCATGTCATCTTGCTTAATGTGTTACTATGTTCTTATGAACTTAATACTCTAGATGCATGCTGGATAACGGTCGATGTGTGGAGTAATAGTAGTAGATGCACGCAGGAGTCGGTCTACTTGTTATGGATGTGATGCCTATATACATGATCATGGCTAGATAATCTCATAACTATGCGCTTTTCTATCAATTGCTCGACAGTAATTTGTTCACCCACTGTAATACTTATGCTATCTTGAGAGAAGCCTCTAGTGAAACCTATGGCCCCTGGGTCTATCTCTTATCATATTTGCTCTCAGTCTACCTTTATTTGCATCTTTAATTTTTACATCTATCTTATAAAATACCAAAAATATATTTATCTTATCATACTATCTTTATTAGATCTCACTTTTGCAAGTGGCCGTGAAGGGATTGGCAACCCCTTTATTTCGTTGGTTGCGAGTTCTCAGTTTGTTTGTGTAGGTGCGTGGGACTTTTGAGGAGCCTCCTACTGGGTTGATACCTTGGTTCTCAAAACTGAGGGAAATACTTACGCTACACTTTGCTGCATCACCCTCTCCTCTTCGAGGAAAACCAATGCAAGCTCAAGACGTAGCAACTGCTTCCATTCGTTCTTCTTTCTCCTTCTGCTTCTTCTTCTTCTTCTTCTTCTTCTTCTTCTTCTTCTTCTTCTTCTTCTTCTTCTTCTTCTTCTTCTTCTTCTTCTTCTTCTTCTTCTTCTTCTTCTTCCTCCTCCTCTTCTTCTTCTTCTTCTTCTTCCTCCTCCTCCTCCCCTTCTTATTCTTCTTCTACTTCTTATTCTTCTTCTTCTTCTTCTTCTTCTTCTTCTTCTTCTTCTTCTTCTTCTTCTT
>NC_041387.1:221111885-221191428 GCF_002162155.2 Triticum dicoccoides | reverse complement strand
CTTCTTATTTTCTTTTTTTCATCTTTCTTCTTTCTTCTTAACTAAACCTGAACTAAACTAAATATAAACCTAAACCTAAAAAACAGAAAAAACCTAAACTACACTAACTACACTAGTAAACCTAAAAAATAGAAGAAAAAAACCTAAACTAAACCTAAACTCCTCCTCCTCCTCCTCCTCCTCCTCCTCTTCTTCTTCTTCTTCTTCTTCTTCTTCTTCTTCTTCTTCTTCTTCTTCTTCTTCTTCTTCTTCTTCTTCTTCTTCTTCTTCTTCTTCTTCTTCTCCTTCTTCTTATTCTTCTTCTTATTCTTATTCTTTCCTTCTCCTCCTCCTCCTCCTGTTCTTCTTCTTCCTCTTCTTCTTCCTTTTCTTCTAATTATTCTTATTTTCTACTTTTTTGGGAAATAAACCTAAACCTAAAACTAAACTAAACCTAAACCTAAACCTAAAACTAATCAAAAGTAAACATAAACCTAAAACTAAAAAACAAACAAAAAAGAAAAAAAGAGGAGCTAGAGCTCACCTTCGGAAGTGGGGCGGCCGGTGGAAGAGGTGGCCGCTGGAGGAGGGGGCAGGCGGCCTGGGGCAGGGCCGGCAGGGCTCGGGGCGCCAGGCGGCAGTGGCGACGGGGTCGCAAGGCTTCGGGACGGTGGGGCCCGGGGTTAGCTGTTGGGGCGGCGGGTGGTGGGGCAACGCAACAGCGGCGTGTGGTGGTGGTGGCGGCACGCGTGCGGTGGTCGTCGGGGAGGAGAGGAACAGAAACAGAGAGCAAGAGGGCGCGGGGTGGGGTGGGGCGCGGCCGTTAGTTAAGTCAAATGTTTGTCGTCCGCCCTGCCTTTGTCATCTGCCTTTTTGCTCTTTGCCAGCAGACGGCAAAGAGGGGGGCATTAGGTTTTTTTGTAAGTAGCTTGTTAGTGGGGCCCACCTCCCTCTTTGTCGTTAGCTAGCTGACACAAACCTCCTTTGCCGCCTGCTGGAAATCTAAAACAAGTGGCTGATGGCAAATATGATCTTTGCCATCAGACACTTCTTTGTCGTCTATTCTTTGGAAACAGACAACAAAGAGCTCCTTTGTCGTCCGCTAGCAGACGGCAAAGAAGCGGCTGATGGCAAATCCTCTGATTCCAGTAGTGTTGCTGGGATGCAACCCAATGAATAAAATTTATTTTAGTCTTTTTCTTTCTATTCTCGAGTGTTTGCACAATTATGCCTTTGTTATGATTGTCTTTTTTTGGTTTTAGTTAGTGTGTGTGCCAAGAGAAACCTTTGGGATCATGTTGGGTGATAGTTGTTTTGATCTTGTTGAAAAACAGAAACTTTTACACTCAGTAAAATAATTTTCATGAATCACAGATGTGTGCTTTTGCCCTGAATTTTTTACATAAGATTGATATACAAATTTCCCATGTTGTCCTATTTTTTCAGAATTTTTGGAGTTATAGGAGTATAAGAAGTTCCCTGATTACTACAGACTATTCCATTTTTTGACAGATTATGTTTTCTTTGTGTTGTGTGCTTATTTTGATGAATCTATGGTTTGTATTGGAGGGTATAAGCTATATTAAAGCTGGAATACAGTAGATATAATGCAAAAATAAAATATGAACTGGTTTGCAACAGTACTTAGAGTAGTGATTTGCTTTGTTATACTAACGGATCTCACGAAGGTTTTGTTGAGTTTTGTGTGATTCAAGTTTTCAAGTTTTGGGTGAGATCATGATGGATGAAGGAAGGAGTAAGAAGAGCCTAAGAATGGGGATGCCCCATGGAATACCAAGCTATTATCTAAAGGAGAACCAAGCAACTAAGCTTGGGGATGCCCAAGTGGCACCCCCTCTTTCTTCTAACGACCATCGGTATTTTACTTGGAGCCATATTTTTATTCGTCACATATCATGAGTTTTGATTGAAGCGTCTTGTATGTTTTTCTTCTGCATTTTATTTTGTGTCATCTATCCTTGCTGGACACACCTATTTGAGGGAGCCAAAATTATGCCACGACTTGTTAGAATTGCTCTCTATGCTTCACTTAAATCTTTGTGAGCTATGGAATTGCTCTAGTGCTTCACTTATATCACGGTGTGCTTTATTATTTTTGAAGAAATGCTCTCATGCTTCTCTTAGATTTATTTCAGACTTAGTAAAAAATTTAAGAAATTCTCTCTTGCTTCACTTAAACTATTTTGAGAGAAGGAATTTTTATGCTCATGTTCTTCACTTAGATTTGTTTGAGCTATCAATAGCAACATATGAAATTAGTCCCAAAGTGGTAGATATCCAAGGGGATATGATAAAAACTTCCATGAAGATCATTGGAAAAAATAAACTTGATTCTTTGTAATAGTTTTGCGATATGTTGATAGTGATATGTGAGTCATGTTAATGAGTAATTATGTTTTAGTAAGAATATTGGTGTTAAGGTTTATGATTCCCTATGCAAGCACGAAAGTCAAAAGTTATGCAATGAAATTGCATCCTACTTGTCATGCATTATTCGGTGTTAGTTATGCTTAATGCTCGCTTATGAGATTTTTCATTTCTTGGTTGGATGCTTCTCAATCTTTTGCTAGCCTTCATTTGCACTAAGTATGATCACTACTTGTGCATCCAAAATCCTTAAACCTAGTTTTGCCATATGAGTCCACTATACCTACCTATATGCGGTATTTCCGTGCCGTTCTAAGCAAATTTGTATGTGCCATCTCTAATCTCAAAATAAATTTCCTTTTTGTGTGCTCGTATCTATAATTTTTGATTCTTCCATTCTGTTATATTATCATTCTTGGATGTTTTACAATCATTTTATAGTCAGTTTATATCATTTTTGGTACTAACCTATTGACATAGTGCCCAGTGCCAGTTTGTTTTCTGCATGTTTTTGCATCGTAGGAAATCAATATCAAATGGCGTCCAAACGCAACGAAACTCCTGGAGGATTTTTTGGGCTATAAGAAAGCTAGTGAGCCAAGGGAGCACCTGGGGGACTGCTCGAGGGGAGTAGCACCCACCAGGGCGCACCAGGAGGCCCAGGCGCTCGGTGGTGGGTGCTGCCCACCTCGGGTGCCCCTTGAACCGCCTCTTTGCTCTATGAATACACAAATATTCCAGAAACCCTAGGGGAGTTGACAAAAATCAGTTCCAGCCGCCGCAGAGTCCAGAACCACCAGATCCAATCTAGACACCATCATGGAGGGGTTCACCACTTCCATTGGTACCTCTCCGATGATGCGTGAGTAGTTATTTGTAGAGCTATGGGTCCGTAGTTAATATTTAGGTGTCTTCCTCTCTCTCTTGATTATCAATACAATGGTCTCTTGGAGATCCATATGATGTGAGCCTTTTTGTGGTGTGTTTGTTGGGATCTGATGAACTTTGAGTTTATGATCAGATCTATGTTCTTATCCATGAAAGTTGTTTGAGTCTTCTTTGATCTCCTATATGCATGATTTCTTATAGCCTTGTATTTCTTCTCCAATATTTGGCTTTTGTTTGGCCAACTTGATCTATTTATCTTGCAATGGGAATAGGTGCTTTGTAGTGGGTTCGATCTTACGGTGCTTGATCCCAATGGAAGAAGAGGAACCAACATGTATGTATTGTTGCTACTAAGTATAACAAGATGAGATCTATATCTCCGCAATAGATAAACAGATCTCGTCTACATCATGTCATCGTTCTTATTGCATGACTCCGTTTTCTAATGAACTTAATACACTAGATGCATGCTGGATTGTGGTCGATGTGTGGAGTAGTAGTAGTAGATGCAGGCAAGAGTCGGTCTACTAATCTTGGAAGTGGTGCCTATATAATGATCATTGCCTGGATAGCGACATGATTATTTGAAGTTCTATCAACTGCCCAACAGTAATTGTTTTCCCACCGTTTGCTATTTTTTCCGAGAGAAGCCACTAGTGAAACCTACGGCCCCTGGGTCTCTTTTCATATTATTTGCCTTTGCGATCTATTTTCCCTTGCATTTGTTTTCAGATCTATTAAACCAAAAATACAAAAATAAATTTCTGCAATTTATTTGTTCCGCGATCTATTTATCCTATATGCCACTTTTACCTCATGTTTTTTGCCTATCTTGAGGCGTCGTACCCTGAAGGGATTGACAACCCCTTTAACACGTCGGGTTGCGAGTATTTGTTATTTGTGTGCAGGTGCTGTTTACATGGTGTGAGGATGTTCTTCTACTGGTTTGATAACCTTGGTCTCATCACTAAAGAAAATACCTACCGTCGCTATACTGCATCATCCCTTCCTCTTTGGGGAAATACCGACGTAGTTCTAGCACACATGAAAAGGAATTTTTGGCGTCGTTGCCGGGGAGGATCTTCAACATCAACCAGGTTCCTAATCACAAATATCATTTCCTAGCAATTTACATTACTTTTTATTTGCCTCTCGTTTTCCTCTCCCCCAATTCACAAAAAATTGCCATTTTATTTGCCCTCTTTTTCGTTCACCGTTTTCTCATCAGATCTGTTTTTGAGTGCAATATTGTTGTGTAGTCATCATGACTCAAGAGTACACCAAGTTGTGTGACTTCTCAAATACCAACAACAATTATTTTATTAGCACTCCAATTGCTCCTCCCGTCACTAGTGTGGAGTCTTGTGATATTAATACTACTTTGCTGAATCTTTTCCTGAAAGATCAATTTGTCGGTACTCCTAATGAGGATGTCGTGTCACATCTTAATACATTCGTAGAATTATGCGATATGCAAAAGAAAAAAAGATGTGGACAACGATGTTGTGAAGTTGAAGTTATTTCCGTTTTCTTTGCGAGATCGTGCAAAAAATTGGTTTTCTTCTTTGCCTCGCAATAGTATCGATTCTTGGAACAAGTGCAAAGATGCTTTTATCACTAAGTATTTTCCGCCCACAAAAATTATTTCCCTTAGAACCCAGATCATGAATTTCAAGCAACTTGAACATGAGCATGTTGCACAATATTGGGAAAGGATGAAATTGATTCTAAGGAATTGCCCAACTCATGGGTTAAATCTTTGGATGATCATACAAAACTTTTATGCGGGATTGAATTTTGTTTCTCGTAGTCTTTTACATTCATCCGCGGGGGGTACTTTTATGGAAATTACTTTGGGTGAATGTACTAAATTTCTAGACAATATTATGGCAAATTACTCACAATGGCATACCGAAAGAGCTCCTACTAGTAAAAAAGTCAATTCGGTAGAAGAAATAAATTCTTTAAGTGAAAAAGTTGATGCTCTTATGAAGTTGGTTGCTAATAAAATGCTCCTATTGATTTTATTGATGTCCCTTTATCTACTTTGATTAAGGAAAATAGTGATGCCATAGATGTGAATTTTATCTCGCGAAATAATTTCAACAACAATGCTTATAGAGGTAATTTTAATCCTAGGCCTTTCCCTAGTAATTCCTCTAATAATTATGGTAATTCCTATGGTACTCCCACCTACAATGATAATAGAAACACCTGTGATCTTGAGAGCAATATTAAAGAATTTATCAATACGCAAAAGGCTTTCAACACTTCGATAGAAGAAAAGTTGATTAAAGTTGATGATTTGTCTAGAAGTGTTGATAGAATTACTCATGATGTTGCAACTCTCAACATGAAATTTTTTGTGCCTAAAGTTGAAGAATCAATTAAAGCTCTTTATGTTTCTATGGATGAAAGTAAGAAAAGAACCGCTATGCCTAGATCTAAAAGAGAATTTTTAGAAAAAGCGTTTTCTAGTGATTACTATCATAAAAGTGATGAGGATCTTAAAGTGATTGTTGTCTTTTCTATTGATTCTTTGTTTAGTAAATTTAAGATTGATGAAAAAGGGGCCGGATAAGAGTCAACTTTAGTTAGAAGGCGTCCCTATGATTCGGAGGGTGAAAATCTTGTTGAAAAAATTGATAAAAGTGGGTTTGAAGAGGTCAAGACTTTAACTAGTGATGTGCCCACTATTTTGGATAACAAAGACTTTAATTATGATAGTTGATGTTTGGTTGATTTTGTTTCTTTGTTTCAATCCATGATAAACTCACCCGATGATTATGAACAAAATAAAGCTTTTACTAAACATATTGTCGATGCTATGATGAAAGCTTTTGAAAAAAAGTTGGAATTAGAATTTTCAATTCCTAGAAAATTGCATGATGAATGGGAACCTACTATCAAATTCAAGATCAAAAATTATGAGTGTTTTTCTTTATGTGACTTGGGTACTAGTGTTTCTACAATTCCAAAATCTTTATGTGATGTGCTTGGTCTTATCGATATAGAAGAATGCTCTTTAAATTTGCACCTAGTGGATTCTACTATTAAAAAGACTATTGGAAGAATTGATGATGTTATTATTCTTGCACATAGGAATTATGTACCCATATATTTTTTATTGTTCTTGATATTGATTGCAATCCGTCTTGTCCAATTATTCTTGGTAGACAGTTTTTGCGTACTATTGGTGTCGTGATTTATATGAAAGAAGGCAATATTAAATTTCAGTTTCCACTAAGGAAGGGAATGGAACACTTACCTAGAACATTAATTAGGCCACCATATGAATCAATCATGAGGTCATCTTATGGATCTAGAACCAAAGATGACAAAACTTAGATCCTACGCGTTATGCCTAGCTAGGGGCATAAAATGATAGCGCTTGTTGGGAGGCAACCCAATGAATAAGATTTATTTTTGCTTTTTTCTTTCTGTTCTTTAGTGTCATCACAATTATAATACTTTTATGATTGTGTTTTTTGTATTTTAGTTAGTGTTTGTGCCAAGCAAGACCTTTGGGAAGACTTGGGTGAAAGTTTATTTGATCTTGCTGAAAAACAGAAACTTTTGCGCTCACGAGATTATTTGTCGTTTTTTACAGAAGAGCGCTTTTAAGTTGATTCTTTTTGAAGAGGATTTATAGACAAATTCCTCACGTCCAGCAGTTTATTTAATAATGTTTGGAGTTACAGAAGTATTCGAAATTTTCAGATTCCTATAGATTGTTCTGCTTTTCACAGATTCTGTTTTCTTTGCGTTATGTTCTTATTTTGATGATTCTATGGTTTTATTTGATGAGTTTTTGCCATAGAAAATTTGGAATACAGTAGATATAATGAAAAAACAAAATAATAATAGGTTTCTAAAGTACTTATAGCAGTGGTTTGGTTTCTTATACTAACGAATCTCACGAAGGTTTTGTTTGAGTTTTGTGTGATTGAAGTTTTCAAATTTTGGGTTATCTTACGATGGACGAAGGAATAAGGATAAGAAAAAGGCTAAGCTTGGGGATCCATAAGCACCCCAAGATAATATTCAAAGAAGTATAAAGCAACTAATCTTGGGGATGCCCCCGAGTGGCATCCCCGCTTTCTTCTAACAACCATCGGTATTTTACTTGAAACTATATTTTTATTCGTCACATGATATGAGTTTTGCTTGGAGCATCTTGTATGATATGAGTCTTTGCTTGTTTTTATTTGTGTTTTAAGTGTTCAATCCTTGCTAGACACACACTTTTGAGAGAACCAAGAATTATGATATGCTTTCTCCTGTGCTTCACCTAAAGTTTTAGAGCCATGAATTTGCTCAAGTACTTCACTTATATCTTTTTGAGCACAGTGTGCTTTGTTAATTTTGAAGAAATGCTCGCATGCTTCACTTATATTTGTTTGGGAGTTAGTAAATATTTAAGAAATTTTCTCTTGCTTCACATATATTATTTTGAGAGAAAGAAAAAAATTATGCTCATGATCTTCACTTGTATTTGTTCGAGCTTATCAAGAGCAACATATGAAAATAGTCCCAAAGTGATAGATATCCAAGGAGGATATAATAAAAACTTTCATGAAGATCAGTTGACAAAATAAAATTGATTCTTAGTAATGGTTTTGAGATATAACGATATGATTTGTGAGTCATGTTGATGAGTAATTGTGCTTTAGTAAGAATATTGATGTTAAGGTTTGTGATTCCCTATGCAAGCACGTATGTCAATTGTTATGAAATGAAATTTATATACTACTTATGGTGCATTATTTGGTGTTACTTATTCTTAATGCTTGGGTACAAGATTTTTCGCTTTTTGATTGGTCGCTTCTGAACCTTTTTGCTAGCCTTCATTTTGCACCAAGTATGATCACTACTTGTGCATCCAAAACCCTTTAAACCAGTTTCGCCTTATGAGTTCACTATACCTACTTATATGCGGTATTTCCATGCCGTTCTAAGCAAATTTTCATGTGCCATCTCTAATGTTCAAAATAAATTTCTCTTTTGTGTGATCTACTACTCGTGAAGCGGTAAAGGGTAGCCAATATTTTCCATGCTAGATGTGTTATTCTCACGATCAGTGTTTATTCACTTGTCATTGCATGAGAATACGGTAAAGGTACTAGGTATGCTTAGTCCCGAAATGAATAATGAATTTACTTTATGTTGTCAAATAATAAGTTCCTTGAAAAGTGTTGGTATGGAGGGCACACGTGGATACGGTTAGCCATGGAAAGTGAAAGCTATGATGGAAAAAGGTATATACTTTATTCTCTATTTGGGAACCGCCTATGATGTATCTAGCATGGAAAGTGTTGGGATGCTCCAAGTCGTTTTCGCTGGTGGGAAAAGTATGACTCTCAAAAATAATTTTTATCTCTCAATTTAAGCTTTGAGCTCTGGCACCTCTACAAATCCCTACTTCCCTCCGCGAAGGGCCTTTCTTTTACTTGAACAATTTTTGTTTTGAGTTTGAGTCTCCATCTTCTCTTATAAAGCACCAACTAAGGGGCACTATGATTGTATTTGAGCATTGGGTGTAGCTAATATTCGAGTGTGTTTCATGAATGGATCAATGATTGAGCATGATGGGCTAGGGATAACTTGCTTTAGTGTTGATATTTTGAAAGACATGGTTGCTTGTTGGTATGATTGAGTATTAATGTCTTCATATCAAAACTAGACTATTGCTTTAAATCATATAAAAGTACATATGTCCATGCTATAAAGAAAAGAAATGTGATGAACATGTTAGGCAGCATTCCACATCAAAAATTCTGTTTTTATCATTTACCTACTCGAGGACGAGCAGGAATTACGCTTGGGGATGCTAATACATCTCCAACGTATCCATAATTTTTTATTGTTCCATGTTGTTATATTATCATTCTTGGATGTTTTACAATCATTTTATAGTCATTTTATAACATTTTTGGGTACTAACCTATTGACATAGTGCCTAGTGCCAGTTGTTGTTTTCTGCATGTTTTTTACATCGTAGGAAATCAATTTCAAACAGAGTCCAAACGCAATGAAACTCCCGGAGGATTTTTTGGGCCAGAAGAAAGCCAGTGGGCCAACGAAGCACCTGGGGGGCTGGTCGAGGGGAGCAGCACCCACCAGGGTTCACTAGGAGTCCCAGGCGCGCTTTGGTGGGTGCTCCCCACCTCGGGTGCCCCTTGAACCGCCTCTTTGCTCTATAAATACCCAAATATTCTAGAAACCCTAGAGAAGTTGACGAAAATCAATTCTAGCCGCGGCGGAGTCCAGAACCACCAGATACAATCTAGACACCGTCATGGAAGGGTTAACCACTTCCATTGGTGCCTCTCTGATGATGCGTGAGTAGTTCTTTGTAGACCTACGGGTCCGTAGTTAGTAGCTAGATGGCTTCCTCTCTCTCTCTCTCTATCTCTATCTATCTATCTCTCTCTCTCTCTCTCTTGATTATCAATACAATGGTCTCTTGGAGATCCATATGATGTAAGCCTTTTTGCGGTGTGTTTGTTGGGATCCGATGAACTTTGAGTTTATGATCAGATCTATGTTTTTATCCATGAAAGTTATTTGTGTCTTCTTTGGTCTCTTATATGCATGATTGCTTATAGCCTCGTATTTCTTCTCCGATATTTGGGTTTTGTTTGGCCAACTTGATCTATTTATCTTGCAATGGGAATAGGTGCTTTGTAGTGGGTTCGATCTTGCGGTGCTTGATCCTAGTGACAGAAGGGGAACCGACACATATGTATCGTTGCTACCAAGGATAACAAGATGAGATCTATATCTCCGCAATATATAAACGGATCTCGTCTACATCATGTCATCGTTCTTATTGCATTACTCTGTTTTCTCATGAACTTAATACACTAGATGCATGCTGGATAGCGGTCGATGTGTGGAGTAATAGTAGTAGATGCAGGCAGGAGTCGGTCTACTAATCTTGGACATGATGCCTATATAATGATCATTGCCTGGATATCGTCATGATTATTTGAAGTTCTATCAATTCCCCAACAATAATTGTTTTCCCACCATTTGCTATTTTTTGCAAGAGAAGCCACTAGTGAAACCTATGGCACCGGGGTCTCTTTTCATCAAATTTGCCTTTGCGATCTATTTTCCCTTGAATTTATCTTCAGATCTATTAAACCAAAATACAAAAATACCTTGCTAGAATTTATTTTTTCCGTGATCTATTTATCCTATCTACCACTTTTACCTCACATTTTTTGCCTATCTTGAGGCTCCGTACCCGAAAGGGATTGACAACCCCTTTAACACATCAGGTTGTGAGTATTTGTTATTTGTGTGCAGGTTTTGTTTACGTGGTGTGAGGAGGTTCTCCTACTGGTTCGATAACCTTGGTCTCATCACTGAGGGAAATACCTACCGTCGCTATACTGCATCATCCCTTCCTCTTTGGGGAAATACCGACATAGTTCTAGCAGACATCAGGTTGCTGATATTTTTCCATGCTAGATGTGTTATTCTCAAGATGAGTGTTTATTCACATGTCATTGAACGGGAGTACGACAAATGTCTTAGGGATGCCTGATATGTCTCCAACGTATCTATAATTTTTTATTGCTCCATGCTACTTTATCTACTGTTTTAGGCAATATTGGGCTTTATTATCCACTTTTATATTATTTTTGGGACTAACCTATTAACCGGAGGCCCAGCCCAGATTTGCTGTTTTATGGCTATTTCAGTGTTTCGAGGAAAAGGAATATCAGACGGAGTCAAAACAGAAGGAAATCAACTGGAGAAGTTATTTTTGGAAGGAAAGCAACCCAGGGAACTTGGAGTGCATGTCAGGGGAGATACGGGCTGCCCACGAGGGTGGGGGGCGCACCCACCCCCCCTGGGCGCGCCCCTTGCCTCGTGGGGCCCCCGTAGCTCCTCCGACGTACCCCTTGCACCCATATATACCTACGTACCCTAAAACTTCCAGAACAGAAGATAGATCGGGAGTTCCGCCGCCGCAAGCCTCTGTAGCAACCAAAAACCAATCGGGACCCTATTCCGACACCCTGTCGGAGGGGGATCCCATCACTGGAGGCCATCTTCATCATCCCGGCGCTATCCATGACGAGGAGGGAGTAGTTCACTCCCAGGGCTGAGGGTATGTACCAGTAGCTATGTGTTTGATCTCTCTCTCTCTCTCGTGTTCTCTCTCGTGTTCCGTCTATGGCACGATCTTGATGTATCCCGAGCTTTGCTATTGTAGTTGGATCTTATGATGTTTCTCCCCCTCTACTCTCTTGTGATGAATTGAGTTTCCCCTTTGAAGTTATCTTATTGGATTGAGTCTTTTATGAACACTTCATGTATGTCTTGCGTGGGATAACCGTGGTGACAATGGGTTATTCTATTGATCCACTTGATGTATGTTTTGGTGAACAACTTGCGGGTTTCGCGACACTTGGGAACTTATGCATAGGGGTTGGCACACGTTCTTGACTCTCTGGTAGTAGCTTTCGGGCACTCTTTGAAGTACTTTTATGTTGGTTGGATGAATCCAAGATTGTGTGATGCATATCATATAATCATGCCCACGGATACTTGAGGTGACAATGGAGTATCTAGGTGACATTAGGGTTTTGGTTGATTTGTGTCTTAAGGTGTTATTCTAGTACGAACTCTTTTATAGATCGATCCGAAAGAATAGCTTTGTGGTGGTTTCGTACCCGACCATAATCTCTACGTTTGTTCTCCGCTATTAGTGTCTTTGGAGTGACTCTTTGTTGCATGTTGAGGGCTTGTCATATGTTCTATCTATGTTATTATTGTTGAGAGAACTTGCACTAGTGAAAGTATGAACCCTAGGCCTTGTTTCCTATCATTGCAATACCGTTTACACTCACTTTTACCGCTCATTACCTTGCTGTTTTTATTATTTCAGATTACAAAAACCCATATCTACTATCTATTTTGCACTTGTATCTTCATCTCTTCGTCGAACTAGTGCACCTATACAATTTACTATTGTATTGGGTGTGTTGGGGACACAAGAGACTCTTTGTTATTTGGTCGCAGGGTTGTTTGAGAGAGACCATCTTCATCCTACGCCTCCTACGGATTGATAAACCTTAGGTCATCCACTTGAGGGAAATTTTTTACTGTCCTACAAACATGTGCACTTGCAGGCCCAACGACGTCTACAAGAAGTAGTTGTGTAGTAGACATCAAGCTCTTTTCTGGCGCCGTTGCCGGGGAGGTTAGCGCTTGAAGGTATATCTTTAGATCTTGCAATTGAATGTTTTTGTTTCTTGTTTTAGCACTAGTTTATTTTATAAAAGAAAACTACAAAAAATGGATTTGAGTTTGTCTCATACGCTTCATCTTTTTAATATCTTTCGTGAGTATGATGGAAAGGATAATTTTGCTCAAGTGCTAGAAGAAGAAATCTATAGAATGTTTGGTACTAAATCTTTGAATGATGAGCATGATTGCAATGTTGTTAGTATGAATCCCTTGAATATCCATGATGCTAATGATATGCAAATCCACAAGCTTGGGGAAGCTATGTTTGATGGAGATGATATTTTTTGTCCCCCAAGTTTTGATGAGCAAATTTACTATCATGAAAGCATGCCTCCTATCTATGATGATTATTGTGATGATACGTATGCCATAAACAAAAAGTTTGCTTATGTGGAGAGTAGTTGAATTTCTATGCTAGTACATCATGAAAAGAATGCTTTAGGTGCTGGTTATATTGTTGAATTCATTCATGAAGCTACTGAAAATTATTAAGAGGGAGGAACATATGCTTGTAGGAATTGCAATAATGTCAAGTTTCCTCTCTATGTGCTTAAATTCTTGAAGCTATGCTTGTTGTGCCATCCTATGCTAGTTGATTATTGTTCACATAATTTGTTTGCTCACAAAATCCCTATGCATAGGAAGTGGGTTAGACTTAAATGTGCTAGTCATATGCATCATGATGCTCCCGTGATGTTTCAATTCTTATCTTTTATGTGAGCATCATTATCATCATCATGCCTAGCTAAAAGGCATTAAAGAAAAGCGCTTGTTGGGAGACAACCCAATATTTATCCTTACTGTTTTTGTGTTTCCACATGATTATGCTACTGTATTAATCATGTTTTATAGCTTTTGTTTCAATAAAGTGCCAAGTAGAACCTTTGGGAAGACTTGGGTGAAGTTTATATGATCTTGCTGTGAAAAACAGAAACTTTAGCGCTCACGAGATTAGCTACCATTGTTTACTGGAGAGTGATTTTAGGTTTATTCTTTTTTTAGATGATTAATAGACAAATTTCTCAGGTTCAGCAATTTATTTCATAATTTTTGGGGTTCCATAAGTATACGTTTGATACAGATTACTACATACTGTTCTGTTTTTGACAGATTCGGTTTTCATTGTGTTGTTTGCTTATTTTGATGCATCTATGGCTAGTATTAAGTGGTATGAACCATAGAGAAGTTAGAATACAGTAGATATTACACCAATATGAATTTATAATGAGTTCATTACAGTACCTTAAAGTGGTGGTTTGTTTTCTTTTACTAACGGAGCTTACGAGTTTTGTTTTGAGTTTTGTGTGGTTGAAGTTTTCAAATTTTGGGTAAAGATTCGATGGACAATGGAATAAGGATTGGAAAGAGTCTAAGCTTGGGGATGCCCAAGGCACCCCAAGGTAATATTCAAGGACAACCAAGAGCCTAAGCTTGGGGATGCCCCGGAAGGCATCCCCTCTTTCGTCTTCGTCTATCGGTAACTTTACTTTGAGCTATATTTTTATTAGCCACATGATATGTGTTTTGCTTGGAGCGTCATTTTATTTTGTTAGTTTCTTTTTTACCGTTAGTTAGAGTAATGTTTTGCTTCTTTAGTTTCAATAAAAAGTCAAGGATAGCCTTTGCCATGCTTATTTTGCTAGTTTGCATGTTGCTGTTTGAAAACAGAAAGTTTACCGCTGTTGCAAAAGTTCCCTAGAAAAGTCAGAGCATGGTCTAACATTGAATCTTTTTCCATATTGAGCTATGATAAATTTATTACAGTGGGAATTTTAGTTCATAATTTTTGGAGTCAGGGAAGTATTGATACTCTTGCATTCTTTAAAGACTGTACTGTTTTGGCAGATTGCTGTTATGGTTGCATTGTTTGCATATGTTTGCTTGTTTAATGATTCTATTCGATGATAGGAGTATTAAATATACAGAGGCATTTGGTATGCAATGTAGAATAATTATTTAAGTAATTTGTTACAGTATAATATGATAAGGTTTTGCATTGGTTTATACTAACCTATCTCATGAGTTCTTGTTGAGTTTGTTGTGAATGAAGCTTTTGAGAAACCATGATATGAGAGGAACTAAGGAGACAAAAAAAGCACAAGCTTGGGGATTCCCAAGGCACCCCAAGATAATATTTCAAGAAGTCTCAAACATCTAAGCTTGGGGATGCCCTGGTAGGCATCCCACCTTTCTTCTTCAACAACTATCGGTTAGTATCAGTTGAGCCTAAGTTTTTGCTTCTTCACATGAGTTGTGCTATCCTTGCATTGTAGTTTTATTTAGCTTTGCTTGCTGTTTGAATGAAGTATCAAGATATGAAATTCTTTAATGAGATAGAGCCTTACACAAATTGGAATTTGCTAGAATACTCTATGTGCTTCACTTATATCTTTTGAGCTTGATAATTTTTGCTCTAGTGCTTCACTTATATCTTTTAGAGCACGATGGTGGATTTGTTTTAAAGGAAGTATTGATCTCTCATGCTTCACTTAGATTATTTTGAGAGTCGTTAATAGCATGGTAATTTTCTTAATGTTAATATACTTGGTATTCAAGATATGTGAAACTTTCTTTTGAGTGTGTTGAATACTAAGATAAGTTTGATGCTTGATAACTGTTTTCAGATATGGAGGTGATAATATCAAAGTCGTGCTAGTTGGGTGATTATGAATTCAAAGAATGCTTGTGTTGAAGTTTGCAAGTCCCGTAGCATGCACGTATGGTTAAAGTTGTGTAACAAATTTGAAACATGAAGTGTACCTGGCTTGTGCATCCTTATGAGTGGCGGTCGGGGACGAGCGATGGTCTTTTCCTACCAATCTATCCCCCTAGGAGCATGCGCGTAGTACTTGATTTTTGATGACTTCTAAATTTTTGCAATAAGTATATGAGTTCTTTTGACTAATGTTGAGTCCATGGATTATACGCACTTTTTCCCATCCATCCACCATTGCTAGCCTCTCTAATACCGCGCACTTTTGCCGGCATCATACACCCACCAAATACCTTCCTCAAAACAGCCACCATACCTACCTATCGTGGCATTTCCATAGCCATTCCGAGATATATTGCCATGCAACTTTCCACCATTCCGTTTATTATGACACGCTCCATCATTGTCATATTGCTAGCATGATTATGTAGTTGACATCGTATTTGTGGCAAAAGCCACCTTTCATAATTCTTTCATACATGTCACTCATGCTTCATTGCATATCCCGGTACACCGCCGGAGGCATTCATATAGAGTCATATTTTGTTCTAAGTATCAAGTTGTAATTGTTGAGTTGTAAGAAAAATAAAAGTGTGATGATCATCATTATTAGAGCATTGTCCCAAGTGAGGAAAGGATGATGGAGTCCCACAAGTCGGGATGAGACTCCAGACGAAAAAAAAGAGGCCATAAAAAAAAGGAGAAAAGGCCCAAATAAAAAAATGAGAGAAAAAGAGAGAAGGAACAATGCTACTATCCTTTTACCACACTTGTGCTTCAAAGTAGCACCATGATCTTCATGATAGAGAGTCTCTCATTTCGTCACTTTCATATACTAGTGGGAATTTTTCATTATAGAACTTGGCTTGTATATTCCAATGATGGGCTTCCTCAAAATGCCCTAGGTCTTCGTGACCAAGCGAGTTGGATGCACACCCACTTAGTTTCTTTTGTTGAGCTTTCATATACTTATAGATCTAGTGCATTCGTTGCATGGAAATCCCTACTCACTCACATTGATATCTATTGATGGGCATCTCCATAGCCCGTTGATACACCTAGTTGATGTGAGACTATCTTCCCTCTTTTTGTATTCTCCACAATCATCATATTCTATTCCATCCATAGTGCTATATCCATGGCTCACGCTCATGTATTGCGTGAAGGTTGAAAAAGTTTGAGATTATTTAAGTATGAAACAATTGATTGGCTTTTCATCGGGGGTATAGAAGTTGGGAACATCTTTGTGTGACGAAAATGAAGCATAGCCTAACTATATGATTTTGTAGGGATGAACTTTCTTTTGCCATGTTATTTTGAGAAGACATGATTCATTTGATTAGTATGCTTGAAGTATTATTATTTTTGTGTCAATATGAACTTTTGTCTTGAATCTTTCGGATCTGAATATTCATATCACAATTAAGAAGATTTACATTGAAATTATGCCAAAGTATCACTCCGCATCGAAAATTCTTTTTTATCATTTACCTACTCGAGGACGAGCAGGAATTAAGCTCGGGGATGCTTGATACGTCTCCAACGTATCTATAATTTTTGATTGCTCCATTCTACTTTATCTACTGTTTTAGGCAATATTGGGCTTTATTATCCACTTTTATATTATTTTTGGGACTAACCTATTAACCGGAGGCCCAGCCCAGATTTGTTGTTTTATGCCTATTTCAGTGTTTCGAGGAAAAGGAATATCACACGGAGTCAAAATGGAACGAAATCAACTGGAGAAGTTATTTTTGGAAGGAAAGCAACCTAGGGAACTTGGAGTGCACGTCAGGGGAGATACGGGCTGCCCACGAGGGTGGGGGGCGCGCCCACCCCCCTGGGCGCGCCCCTACCTCGTGGGGCCCCCGTAGCTCCTTTGACGTACCCCTTGCACCCATATATACCTACATACCCTAAAACTTCCAGAACAGAAGATAGATCGGGAGTTCCGCCGCCACAAGCCTCTGTAGCCACCAAAAACCAATTGGGACCCTGTTCTGGCACCCTGCCGGAGGGGGATCCCATCACTAGAGGCCATCTTCATCATCCCGGCGCTATCCATGACGAGGAGGGAGTAGTTCACCCTCGGGGCTGAGGGTGTGTACCAGTAGCTATGTGTTTGATCTCTCTCTCTCTCATGTTCTCTCTCGTGTTCCATCTATGGCACGATCTTAATGTATCCCGAGCTTTGCTATTGTAGTTGGATCTTATGATGTTTCTCCCCCTCTACTCTCTTGTGATGAATTGAGTTTCCCCTTTGAAGTTATCTCATCGGATTGAGTCTTTTAGGAACACTTGATGTATGTCTTGCGTGGGATAACCGTGGTGACAATGGGTTATTCTATTGATCCACTTGATGTATGTTTTGGTGATCAACTTGCGGGTTTCGTAACACTTGGGAACCTATGCATAGGGGTTGGCACACGTTCTTGACTCTCCGGTAGTAGCTTTGGGGCACTCTTTGAAGTACTTTTATGTTGGTTGGATGAATCTGAGATTGTGTGATGTATATCGTATAATCATGCCCATGGATACTTGAGGTGACAATGGAGTATCTAGGTGACATTAGGGTTTTGGTTGATTTGTGTCTTAAGGTGTTATTCTAGTACGAACTCTTTTATAGATCGATCCGAAAGAATAGCTTTGTGGTGGTTTCGTACCCGACCATAATCTCTACGTTTGTTCTCTACTATTAGTGTCTTTGGAGTGACTCTTTTTTGCATGTTGAGGGCTTGTCATATGTTCTATCTATGTTATTATTGTTGAGAGAACTTGCACTAGTGAAAGTATGAACCCTAGGCCTTGTTTCCTATCATTTCAATACCGTTTACGCTCACTTGTACCGCTCATTAACTTGCTATTTTTATTATTTCAGATTACAAAAACCCATATCTACTATCTATTTCGCACTTGTATCTTCATCTCTTCGCCGAACTAGTGCACCTATACAATTTACCATTGTATTGGGTGTGTTGGGGACCCAAGAGACTCTTTGTTATTTGGTTGCAGGGTTGTTTGAGAGAGACCATCTTCATCCTACGCCTCCTACGGATTGATAAACCTTAGGTCATCCACTTGAGGGAAATTTGCTACTGTCCTACAAACCTGCGCACTTGCAGGCCCAACATCGTCTACAAGAAGAAAGTTGTGTAGTAGACATCAATGCCTAGTCCCGAAATGAAAAATGAATTTACTTTATGTTGTCAAATAATAAATTCCTTGGAAAGTGTTGGTATAAACGGCACCCGTAGATTTGCTTAGCCGTGGAATGTGAAAGTATGGTGGAAAAAGGAATAAACTTTATTTTCTATGTGGGAACCGCCTATGATATATCTAGCATGGAAAGTATTGGGAACTACTTGATTGTTTTCTTTGACAGGAAAGGCATGCCACCCAAAATGTTTTATCTCTATCTTTTTTGCTTTGAGCTCTAGCACCTCTACAAATACCAACTTCCCTCTGCGAAGGGCCTTTCTATTTACTTTATGCAATTTTATTTTTATTTTGAGTCTGCGTCTTCTCTTCTAAAGCACCAACTAAGGGGCACTATGATCATACTTGAGCATTGGGTGTAGCTAATATGCGAGTGCGTTTCATGAAGGGGTCTATGATTGAACATAATGGGCTAGGGATAACTTGCTTTAGCATTGATATTTTGAAAAGACATAGTTTCTTGTTGATATGCTTGAGTATTGAAATCTTCATGTCAAAACTAGATTGTTGCTTTGAATCATATAGAAGTCCAAATGTCCATGCTACAAAGGAAATATTATGTGATGAACATGTTAGGCAGCATTCCACATCAAAAATTATGTTTTTATCATTTACCCAAATTAGTCTTGGGGATGCTGATATGTCTCCAATGTATATATAATTTTTATTGTTCCATGTTGTTATATTATCATTCTTGGATGTTTTACAATCATTTTATAGCAACTTTATGTCATTTTTTGGGACTAACCTATTGACATAGTGCCCAGTGCTAGTTTCTGTTTTTGGCTTGTTTTTTTCTTTGTAGGAAAGCAATACCAAACAGAGTCCAAATGCAACAAAACTTTTTGGTGATTTTTTCTAGACCAGAAGACACCTATTGGGCCAAAGAAGTACTAGAGGGGGCTCCGAGAGGAGCACAGCCTAGCTGGGCACGCCTGGGGGCCCAAGTGCGCCCTGGTGGGTTGTGCGTACCTCGGCTACCTCCTGCACCGCCTCTTTGCTCTATAAATACCCCAATATTCTTGAAACGCTGGGAGAGGTGACGAAAAACAATTCCAGCCACCACAAGTTCAACAATCATCATCCTCATTGGTGCCTCTTCGATGATGCATGAGTAGTTCATTGTAGACCTACGGGTCCGTAGATAGTAGCTAGATGGCTTCCTCTCTCTCTCTCTCTCTCTTTTGATTTTTAATACAATGGTCTCTTTGAGATCTATTTAATGTAACTCTTTTTGCGGTGTATTTTTTGGAATCCGATGAACTTTGAGTTTATGATCAGATCTATGTTGTTATACATGAAAGTTATTTGAGTCTTTTGATCTCTTATATGCATGATTACTTATAGCCTTGTATTTTTTTCTTCGAATCTTTGGTTTAGTTAGGCCGACTATATCGGTTTTTCTTGCCATGGGAAGAGGAGCTTTGTGATGGGTTCGATCTGACGGTGCTCGATCCCAGTGACAGAAGGGGAGCCGACATGTATGTACCGTTTCTATTAAGGATAACAAGATGGGGTCTATTCCTATATGAGTAGATCTTGTCTAAATTATCTCATCGTTCTTATTGCATTATTTCGTTTCTCCGTGAACTTAATACACTAGATGCATGCTGGATAGCAGTCGATGTGTCGAGTAATAGTAGTAGATGCAGACAGGAGTCGGTCTACTAATCTTGGACGTGATGCCTATATAATGATCATTGCCTAGATATCGTCATAATTATTTGAAGTTCTATCAATTGCCCAACAGTAATTTGTTTACCCACCGTATGCTATGTTTCTCGAGAGAAGCCACTAGTGAAATCTGCGGCCCCCAGGTTTATTTTCTCAGCATATACTTTCAGATCTATTTTGCTATTTATTTTTTTATGTTTTGCAACTTTTATTTTCAGATCTATATTGTCAAAAACCCAAAAATACCTCGCCGAATTTTAGTTGCTTTTATTTGCATCTATCAATCCACTACAATTTTATCTTGTCAACTTGACAATTTCTGGCACCGTTACCCGAAAGGGATTGACAACCCCTTTAACTTGTCGGATTGCAAGTATTTGTTCTTTGTGTGCAAGTACCATTTTCTGTAGTGTTGTGTTGATTCTCCTACTGGTTCGATAACCTTGGTCTCATCACTGAGGAAAATACCTACGGTTGTTGTGCTGCATTATCCCCTCCTCTTTGGGGAAATACCAACGTAGTTCAAGCCGACATCAATTCCCTATGAGGACATATGAACAGAGCATTAGGCTATGAATCTACCATGGAGCAGACAGCATGGAGACAAGATCTTCTAGGTAGAGAGAACACGCAGGGATGGAGGGGCGTCGTGGAGGGATCCATCCATTGTGACATTCCGTCGAGCAGCTGCCTTGCATGGCGTGTACTGATCATATGCCTAGTCTAGGGGTAAGAGGGAAGGGGATGCATCAACAGTCAGGTCGTACATGAGATTGGACAAGGAGGCAGCTCACCAGGGTTGGAGATGGTGGGTGTGGCACAAGGTCGGGAGGGAGCAGGGCGGCAGCGACGACGACAAGGTCATGAAGGGATGGATCAACGCAAACCGATCCTATCGAGTGCCGGAGCCTCACGCGCGTTGCCTCTGGTCGAGTCTGGATACCTCACCTTGGGTTGATCCCATCCCGCACCAGATCACCTTCTATGGGCTCGCCTAGGCTGGATGGAGGAAGACTGCCGCATCGGTGCATCCTATGTATCGAGCCACTCGGATCCCCTCAAGCTAATGGTTTTATTTTGAGCACAGCGACATATTGGTCAGCCCATAGAAGCCCAATCAACCACAGGCCTTCAAAAAAGTCCCCAGAGTAGCGGCCCATTACGACAGGAAGCCTAGATCATGGTAAACTGGCACTCAGCGGAAGATCTCACGGCTAGAAACTACTAAAATGCGAAATCCAACGGCCAAAAATGATGAGGGCATGAGAGAGCTCGGTTTAGGTTCAGTTTTACTATCCTAAATTTATAGCCCAGCAAGGCTGAACCAAGCAAGTAGGCCACGGTTCGGTATTCTATAAAAAAATAACTGGGCTATCCATTTTTAGAATGAAAAAAAGAACTGGGCTCGTCATGTGGTAAACATAAAATAAAAGTCTGGGTTAGATGGGCCACAACCCCGTTGATACACAGCTCCATCTCTCAACTAAAAAAACAACTGCACGACACACTGGGTCCCTAGTGTCAGATGCTCATTGTGTAATTCTCTCATTTATTGACTATGTTGACAATGGTGTGGGATCCAAATGTCAAACCATTAGGAGGAAGCATTTTTTTGGCTTGGAATAATGAGGCACTTGCTTGCGTACTACCATGACCCTGGTGTGTCCCTACTATCATCCTCTCCACATACAATCATCTCCTTATTTCTCTCAATTGTTGACCATGTTGACAATGCTAGATGTCGGCGCACCTCACACGGTGAACGAACCAAGGCGGAGGATGATGGTGAGGCCTCGGACGGGAACTAATATGATCCTTGGAAGATGCGGCAGTGTAGTCGTAGGCGGAGAGGAGTACGAGAGTTGACTGGTTTGGGTGAGGGTGCAAGATGGAGCTGATGTCGCCAGAGAATAACATGACGTGTGGGGGTAGAGGGATGGACTGGCCAACGTTTGAGGGTATGGTAGGTCGGCGAAGGTGCAGCCAGCCGTGGGAGGAGGGAGTGATGTCGCTTGAAACTATGTCGGTATTTCCCCAAAGAGGAAGGGATTATGCAGTACACCTACGGTAGGTATTTCCCTTAGTTGTGAAACCAAGGTATTAATCCAGTAGGAGAACCAAGCAACACTATGTAAACAGTACCTCCACACAAAGAACAAATACTTGCAACCCGACACGTAAGAGGGGTTGTCAATCCCTCCACGGTAAAAAGATAGATAAATTTGTGGTAGATTGGATAAATAGATCTCGATAAAATGCAAAATAAAATAAGTAACAAAAAAGTGCAGCAAGGTATTCTGGAGTTTTTGAAATAATAGATTTGAAAATAAAAGTGAGAAATAAAGATCGAAAAGCAAATATGATAAAGAATAGACCCGGGGGCCGTAGATTTCACTAGTGGCTTCTCTCAAGAAATAGCACACGGTGGGTAAACAAATTACTGTTGGGAAATTGATAGAAGATCGAATAATTATGATGATATCCAAGGCAATGATCGAAACAATTCTACATCTACTACTGTTACTCCACACATCGACTGCTATCCAGCATGCATCTAGTGTATTAAGTTTATGGAGAAATGGAGTAATGCAATAAGAACGATGACATGATGTAGACGAGATCTATTCATGTAGGAATAGCCCCCTTCTTGTTATCCTTAATAGCAATGATACATGCGTGCCTTGTTTCCCCTTCTATCTCCGCAAGATCGAACACATCACAAAGCACCTCTTCCCATGGCAACAAAAATGTATCTAGTCGGCCTAACTAAACCAAAGATTCGAAGAAGAAATACGATGGTATAAATAATCATGCATATAAGAGATCAAAGAAGACTCAAATAATATTCATGGATAAAAATCTGATCATAAACTCAAACTTCATCGGATCCCAACAAACACACCGCAAAAAGTCATTACATCAAATAGATCTCCAAGAGACCATTGTATTGAGAATCAAAAGAGAGAGAGAGAGGAATCCATCTAGCTATTGTCTAAGGACATGTAGGTCTATGGTGGACTACTCACGCATGATCGGAGAGGCACCAATGAGGATGGTGAACCCCTCCATGATGGTGTTAGATTGAATCTCGTGGTTCTAGAACTTGCGGCAGCTGGAATTGTGTTTCATCGACTCCCCTAGGGTTTCTGGAATATTTGGGAATTCATAGGGCGAAGAGGCGATGGAGAAGACCCCCATGGGCCCCACAACCCCCGGGCGTGCCTGGGCTCCTGGGCGCGCCCTTGTGGGTTGTGGTCCCCATAGGTGCCCTTGTGGGTTGTGGTCCCCATAGGCCTCCCCTTAGGTGCTTTCTTGGTCCCCAAGGTGTCTTCTGGTCCAAAAACAACCTCCAAAAAGTTTCGCTGCATTTGGACTCTGTTTGGTACTAATATTCTGCAAAGTAAAAAACAAGCAAAAAACAGCAACTCACACTGCGCACTATGTCAATAGGTTAGTCCCAAAAATGATATAAAGTTGCTATAAAATGGTTGTAAAACATCAAAAAATGATAATATAATGGCATGGAACAATAAAAAATTGCTGATACGTTGGAGATGTATTAGCATCCCCAAGCTTAATTCCTTCTTGTCCTCGAGTAGGTTAATGATAAAAACATAATTTTTGATGTGGAATGCTACCTAACATGTTCATCACATATTCTTTTATTTTGTAGCATGGACATTTGGACCTTTATATGGTTCAAAGCAATAATATAGTTTTGACATGAAGATTTTAATACTCAAGCATATCAACAAGCAACCATGTCTTTCCAAATATCAACACTAAAGAAAGTAATCCCTAGCCCATCTTGCTCAATCATTGATCCATTCATGTAACACACTCGCATATTAGATACATCCAATGCTCAAGTAGGATCATAGTTCTCCCTAGTTGGTGCATTATAAGAGAAGATGGACACTCAAATAAAAATAAAAATTTCATAAAGTAAATAGATAGGACATTCGGAGAGGGAAGTAGGGATTTGTAGAGGTGCCAGAGCTCAAAGCCTAAATTGAGAGATAATTTTTTTAGAGGCATGCTTTTCCCGTCAACGAAAGCGACCAAGTAATTCCCAACACTTTCCATGCTAGATACATCCACTACAAAAAAGACACATCCGTGGCATTTTGGGCTGAACTAAAAAAAATTCTATCATGCTTATGACACTTCTATGACGATAATTGTGACAAAAGAAGGTATCATCATAGATGTGGTGGGATCCTACTTGTATGAAAAAAATCATGACAAAAAATGGGCTATTTGTCTTGGGCGGGCTGGGGACACACCTGCATGACATTCTTTGGGCCGTCCATGACGGAAAAATCATGGTAGAAGTGAGGGTGAGGAAAATTTCAGGGAGTTACCGGTTACGGTGGGTGGTCGGGGCTGAGCGATGCATGGAGGGGTTGCACGTTTTTCTCTCGTACAAATCCGGGCGTGTGTGTGAGGCTTTGGGCTCTAGCTGAACCCGAGTGAGGCGTTCGCTTACTCAACCCGAGCGACTGCACTAACTATGTTACTGAACCCGAGCGTTTGATCCCTGGCTGTTAACTGAACTTGAGCGATTCCTTCGCTTCTGCTGCTAACTGAAGCCAATCGAACCTGCTACTGCCTCTTGATGAACATTGACCGTTTTTGGGGGTTGGATGAATAGTTCCTGGTGGGGGTTGGATGAACAGGATCCCGTGGTAGTAGAGGTCATTCCCGCTAGATGAACATGACAACAATCGAGAGGAGGCCACCACACCCGAGCTGGTTGGGGTGGATGAACAGGACCCCGTGGAGGGCTGGTTGAACAGGACCCCGTGTGGAGGGCTGGTTGAACAGTAGCCAGTGGAGGCTGGATGAATAGGACCCTATGGTGAACAGTAGCTGGTGGAGGCTGGAGGAAGTCGACGGTGGATGAAAAGTAGTAGGTTGAGGCTGCAGGAAGTGGACGGTGGATGAACAGTAGCCCATAGAGGCCGGAGCGAGGCAGTAGACGATGGATGAACAGTAGCCCATGATATCCTGTTTTGCAGTACGCCACACCCCTCCCGATGAACAGGACCCCATTTCAATCGTAGGCGCTCCAACAAAAGTCTGTTTCCTCAGTTTTGTGGTATGCCACACCCCTCCCGATCAATAGCACCCCGTTTTGACCATAGGCACTCGAACACAAGTCCGTTTCCTCCATTGTGCGATACGCGAGACCCTTCCCGATGAACAGGACCCCGTTTCGATGCGGTCGAATAGAAGGCCGTTTTCTGCATTTTACGGTACGCTAGACCCTGTTTCGGCTGTTCCGCCCAAGCCAGTTGGCTCCCATTGAACAGGACGTGTTCCAACCCAGTGGCTTCGCTCCCGATGAACAAGACGCATTCCAACCTAGTCACCTGGCTCCTGGTGAACACGATGATGTTTCCTCTGTTCCGACCCAGCCGGCTGGCTGGCGATGAACAGGACGACATCACTGCCGTCTGTTGCCTCTCCATGTACACGAGCCATGGCCATCCGTATGTGCGAGTCCATGTTTCGAGATCCCGCTCGTATGTACGTACGTGGTCGTATTTTTTGGCGTGTGGCTATATGTACATGTACACGATTTAGATGGGACAACCTGAACTGCTATGCGGGGGGCTCTACTATGACATGTGCCGCTACTTACTCGGCGACGGTTCATCATTGCAGAGCGACCAATCAACCAGTATGTACGTACACATTCACAACAAGACAGACAATGCTACGTATGCTTCGACCGGGTGGGTCCCAGCAGTCAGGGAGGATAAGGACGCACTTCCTTGCATGCGAAGATATAGCTGCTGGGTCCTAGCTGTCAGGGGGAGGAATCATTTTTTCTGTAATAAGGGCGCACTTCCTTGCATGCGAAGATGTAGCTGGTGGGTCCCAGCTGTCAAGGGGAGAAAACATTATTTTTTTTAGGGTAAAAAGGATGCAGTTGCATGCACGCGTCCATTGGCGTGGTGCGTCCCCACTGTCAGCCTCTCACGTACAGTCATCTTCCGATGAGTCCCATCTGTTGACCACTTTGACCACATCATGCCGAGCGCACCAAGGCCGATGGACAACAACGAGGCCCCAGACTGGAACGACCCGAAGATGGGGAAGACGTGGCAGTGGAGTCGCAGATGGAGAGGAGTGGAAAACTTGACTGGTTCGGGTGCACGACAGCACTGCCTCCCATGGGAGACAGGAGCAAGAACAGAGGCTGAAGAAGCATCATGGTTGTTGCATTAACATCCAACGGTCCAGCTGCTAGAATCATTTGTTGATTAAGTTGACAAAGCCCTACATACGCGTCAGCTTAGTAGGCCCACAAGTCAGCCACCAAATCTGCCGGGTCCCAGCTATCATCAGGAGGAATAGGTTTTTCGCGTAACAAGGAGGCACTTCCTTCCGTGCGAAGATATAGCCGGTGGGTCCCAGCTGTCAAGGGGAGGAAACATTTTTTTAGCTTAATAAGGAGGAACTTTCCTTGCTTGCGACCATGGACCTTGTGGGTCTGAGCTGTCAGGATCTCCACGTACAGCCCTCTTCTAATGACTCTCGTTTGTTCACCATGCCACACCGAGAACAACAAGGCGGTGGACAACGGTGAGGCACCGGACAGGAACAACCCGGAGATGGGAAGATGTGGTAGTGGAGTTGCAGATTGAGAGCTGTACAAGGATTATAACTGGTTATGATGCTGCATGGGGCTACAGTCGGTGCATAATAACAGGAGGTATGGAGGGGTGGAGGGATATCCTGGCTGATGGTGGGGTAGCGCTTCACAGTGATGCGTGCTAAGAAGAGCTGCTCGCCGCCAGAGGCCGGAGCAGGCGGTCTCGGCGACGCTGGAGGAAGAAGACGAGAGACTGGAGGTGCATGTCGGTCGTTGGATATAAATCCAATGGATGTGGATGTCAGAATCATTTGTTGACTAAGTTGTCAACGCCTTGCGTAGGCTTCGACCTATTGGCCCACATGTCAGCCTGCAAAAATGTGGCATATATATAACCATGTTTTCTAGAATTTACAATCCATTTTCTGGGCTAGGTGAACAAATAATTTCACGTCAATGTGGCCCATTTAATATTTTCTAAGAAATCCCAGCCCATTTGCACTTTATTGAAATACACGAATTAGTTGGGCTTGTTCTATATTTAATGTTAGGTTAGAAGGAGCAATTAATATCAAAAAATAAATGGTAGCTACACATTTTATTATATATAAAATTAACAAATTGCTCAAAAGAAAAATGAGCATGTTATTATTACATTGGTGCTTAAAATCTTCGCAAGCTTTTGTATGCAATCACCAGGATTTTCCTTGCATGTGAGTCAAAAACAACCAGGATTTTCCTTGCCAACTTCTGTTAAACATTTACTTTTATAAGTTAATAAGCGTGGGATGTTTTTATAATGTATATATAAGTCTCTATTAAGTATACGATAATAGTAATAATATAAAAATATATATAATGTGGTTAGAAGCAAAAACATAAATTGGACACTGCATTATTATTCTTATATATACATAAATAGAATGGAGATCTGCATTTTACTAAAAAAAATACATTGGGCTGCCGATGTTTAAGAAAAAGTAAAACCTATGTTGGGAGGCCCATAGGCCGGTACGTACATGATGGGCCTCAAACAATAAGTTGAAACCACTGTCTCGATATGTTGTGGGCTATGCATGTCAAAAAACAAATCCTAGGCCTAGCTGATACTTGTTCGCCCTCTCGAAAAAATGATTCCGGCTAGATCCCCGATACCCCTTTCCCGCAACAACAACAAAAAAATCCCAATACCCTATTCGCACATGAACACGTCACGTGTACCCTCGACGCCGGGGGTGATGCACTGCAGCTCACGTCAAAGGAATCTCATCGGAAGCGCGATTCGCAAGACGACCGGAGAGAACTTTTGAGGACCTGAAACCCCACACTCTCGGGAGGGACCCCGTCGGGAAGTACGGCGGCTATGGGCTGCCCTAGGTCGGTCAAGCCGCCCCTAGAGCCTCGGGATTCGTAGCTCTCTAACACGAAGAACGACGAAGAACGAGGGAGCAAGAACAGGGGGAGGACAAAACGTAGATGAAAAAAGTGGTAGATCCATTGCGATTGTGTGTTGTTATTCAATCGGCCGTCATCCCTTACATATATATGAGGCGGCTAGACTTTCTGTACAAGAAAAGGACTCAAACCCCGTCCAAAACATTAAAAGATAACCTAACTCGGACTACGAGGGCCGGAACTTCCGATTAGCCTGGAACTTCTGGGCTAAAATTACATCAAGTAGCCCTCTTGTATAGCCCCTGAAAGTCGCACATGGCCTCGGATCGCGATGGTCCAAAAAGCAAAGTTGTAGATCTTGCAATGGAGAAAAACTCTTCAGTTCATCACTTTTTCATCCGAGGTCATCTTGATACTGAACTCGGGCCCGTAAATCTGAAAATAATGTTAAAATTCCAGCTTTCGGGGTGAACCATGTGCGAACTTTTTGTTTAGCCCGGAACCTCCCCGGAAGTTTTGCCCGGAACTTCCGGGCTAAAATTTTGCAGCACACTGTTTTGGCTCTAACTTTTTCATACGAACTCCGATGGAGACGTTCTTTATATCAAAATTGATCGTTTCGACGAGACGAAGACAATCCGTGTAGAAACATTTCCCATAGGAGGCCGTCTTGAAGGCCTAGTTGGCCGAACAATACTCTGAATACAAAATCATAATATTTTGAGCATAGTTTTGGCCCTTGAGATGAGGTCGGATGACGATAACCCAAACTTCAAAGATGTTCATATTGACAATATGAAAGTTTTTCATGTAGATCACTTCTCTATTTGAGGCCATCTTAATCAAGTTCTTAACCGCGCCAAAATCTGGTGTCAACACATGCCCAAACTTGCGTGCCGAAAAATAATTTGCAATGTATTTGTTCTAAGGATGATGTCAACACTCCATCGGCCATTTATTTTTTTCAGGATGATAATTATGTATCGGCCATGTTTATGCTAAGGGCGATAGTTATATATTGGTCGTTTGCCTATCTAGGCTTCTTGCCACACACTTGGGTGATACTTCTTTAAATATTTGCCATTAAGAGCTCAAGGTAATAATGTGCCTTATACGGATTCCACCAAATATGAGTTTCCGGGAACAACTCTTGTAATCTCAAAAGGACCTTCCCAACTTGGAGACCACTTCCCGAGTTTTCTATCTTTTGAACCAGTTGGTAGAATCACCTTCCAAACGAGATCGCCAACTTAAAAATTCTTCAACTTGACCTTCTTATTATAAGCTCTTGCCACCCTCAACTTATCTTTCTCTATGGCATTCAAAGCAGCTAAACGTTTATCGGCGACTTCATCAATATTGTCCATCATCAAGTTATAGAAGTCCACCGCCGATAAATCATTTTGTTTGGCTATTCTCAAAGCATTCAAATTCACTTCCACTGGTAAAACGGCCTCTTGACCATATACGAGCTCATATGGAGTTACCTTTATAGCACCATGCCTTGAGATTTTGTGTGCCCACAAAGCTTCGGACAATAGCTCATGCCATCTCCTTGGATTATCCTCAATCTTCTTCTTGATGGCGTTGATTAATATTTTATTGCTAGACTCAGCTTGTCCATTGGCTTGGGCATAATAAGGAGAGGAATTGAGCAACTTTACCTTATATGATTTGGCAAATTCTCTAACTTGATGTGACATAAAAGATGAACCTTGGTCTGTAGTTAATGTTTGAGGAATGCCGAATCTATGAATAATATGCTCAGTTATGAATCGAATAACCTTTGTATGTGTCATATTTTTGAGTGGTATTGCTTCAGACCATTTAGTGAAATAATCGTTCGCCACCAACATGAACCGATGCCCCTTTGAAGAACAAGGATGAATCTCTCCAATAAAGTCTAATACCCAACCTCTAAAAGGCCACGGCTTGATAATAGGATGTAACATAGCAGCGGGAGCCAACTGAATATCACCAAACTTTTGACAAGCTTCACATCCTATATAATACCGGAAGCAATCATTAACCATCATCGGCCAATAAAACCCAGCACGTCGTAATAGCCATTTCATCTTGGGAGCCGACTGATGAGTGCCACAAATACCTTCATGGATCTCTCCCATAGAAACTCTCGCTTGGTCCTCGTCCAAGCACTTTAAAAGAACATCATCAATCGTTCGGCGATAGAGAGCATCATCTCTCATTGTGTATATGAAAGCCATACGCCGAACAGTCCTGTCCACCCTTTTACTAGGATCACACAGATAATCAATAATGGGTTTCCTCCAGTCTTGATTTTCTCTTGCATTAAATATTTCATTAGTGGCCGAAACGGTGGGCTCCGGTTCGGCCTCCCCTATGTTGGCAAGACTAGACATCAGCCTTTGGGAAATATGAAACATGCCACGATCAACATGATAGCCAGATGCTTGTTGTGCCAACTAATTTGCTCTCCAATTGTCATGTCTAGATATATGAGCAATGCTAAAATAATCCAAATTAGAAATTATATCTAAACATTTTTCAAGATAATCATTAAGTGATTCGTCAAAACATTGAAAGACTTTGGATATTTGTTGCACTACTAATAATGAATCACCAAAAGCCTCAATATGTGTAGCACCTATGGCAAGCAACATCTCTAAGCCGAATAACAATGCTTCATATTTGGCTTGATTATTTGTGCAAAAGTATTCTAAGGGGCATGAGGCTTCAAAAACAGCACCATGAGGAGATATATAAACAATACCAACACCTTGGCCATTGTTACAAACTAAACCATCAAAATATAATCTCCATGGTACTAATGAGACAAGGTTTATATCAATATCATGCTTGTCATCAATCCGATGCTCAACAATAAAATTAGCAACAATTTGGCCTTTCATGGATTTCAGAGATTCATAAGCCAAATCATATTCAATTAAAGCATAAGCCTACTTGCCAATTCTACCACTAAGAATTGGCCTATGCAACATGTATTTGATGACATCGGTTTGACAAGCTATAATGCAAGTACTAGGCACTAGATAATGTCTCAATTTTGTGCAAGCATAATATAAGCATAAGCATAATTTCTCAATAAATGTATACCTTGTCTCGGCGTCCAATAACCATCGGCTCAAATAAGTAATAGCATGCTCCTTTCCTTCGGTCTCTTGAGTCAAAACAGCACCAATAACACCTTCCTCTGCTGCAACGTAAAGTCCAAATGGCTCCCTGTGCCTGGGCGCTTTCATAACCGGAGGAGTGCACAAATATTTCTTAATCATATCAAATGCCTCTTGCTGGTTTGCCCCCCAAGTAAAATCAACATCATTCTTTAACCGAAGGATAGGAGTAAATGCATCAACCTTCCCTAATAGATTGGCTATGAACCTCCTCAAATAATTGACCTTGCCAAGGAATTTATGCATATCTCTCTTGCATGTTGGAGCCTCTACTTTCTGTATAGCTTCTATCTTTTTGGAATCAATTTCCACGCCATCTTCATGAATAATGAAACCCAGAAACTTCCCAGCCGATACACCAAAGGCACACTTCAAAGGATTCATTTTCAGCCCATATTTCTTCATTCTTTCAAAAGCCAAACGCAAATCGGCTAAGTGAGATTCAAAAGCATCTGATTTGACAACAATATCATCAATATAAACCTCAAGTATAACACCAAGTAAATCATGAAAAATTAAATTCATAGCCCTTTGATACGTGGCACCGGCATTTTTTAATCCAAAGGTCATCACTATCCACTCAAATAAACCAAGGAAACCAGGACATCGAAAAGCCATTTTGGACATGCCCTCTTCGGCCATAAAAATCTGGTTATACCCCGCATTACCATCAAGAAAGCTAATGACCTTATGTCCAGAAGCATCATTAATAAGCATATCGACTATTGGCATAGGATACTCATCTTTAGGTGTAGCTCTATTTAAATATCTAAAATTAATGCACACCCTCAACTTGCCGGAGCCTTTCTTCTCTACTGGCACAATGTTAGAAATCCACTCGGCATACCTGCAAGGTCTAATAAAATTAGCTCTAAGCAAACGACCGATCTCTTCCTTGATCCGGTCATACGTTTTTGGATTAAACTTTCTGGCTGATTGCTTCTATGGTCTAAAACTGGCCTCTATAGGTAACCGATGCTCCACTAGCTCTCGGTTTAAACCCGGCATCTCATGATATTCCCATGCAAATCAACAAACATATTCTTTCAATAGCTCGATCAACTTAGCCTTATGATCGGCTCTTAAATTTTCATTTACAAATTTTGGCCTAGGAATTGAACCATCTCCTATATCTATCTCTTCTAATGGATCAGCCGATGTAAAACCTTGTCCTAATTTATCCATATCATCTAACTCTTCTACGGACTCATACATATCGTTCTCATTGGACCGATATTATACAAGACGCTTTTGTAACCCCTCTGAGTTAGGATCCATTTAAACACATCATACCTTGGAGCCGATTATCGCCAACCGGCTTTAAAGAAACGGGCACAAAACCACTTTTTGTGGCGCTGGGATAATCATATTCTGATAAATCACGCCCCGTCAAGCAAGTAGCATTGCGATGTTGCCAATCCACCGATGCATCGGCAAAAGCAACACAAGCCGAATTATCCGCATGAATGACTTCTACTTCATCATCAACCCATTGAATCAAAAACTGGTGCATAGTAGATGGCACGCATTGGTTCGCATGAACCCAATCGGGGCCTAATATCACATTGTAGTTACCTTGCACCTCGGCGACAAAGAATGCGGTAGCCAAAGTTTTGCTTCCCACCGTAAGCTCCACATACATCACACCTTTGGCTTCAGTTTTCTCTTTGCCTTCAAATCCATTAAGCACCATGTTGGTCTTTATTAACTCTTCATCACGCAGCCCCAATTTTTTGAAGATCGAATATGGCATAAGATTCACCACAGCACCACCATCGACAAGCATTCTAGCAACCGGCGATCCATTAATATGACCTTTAAGGAACAATGGCTTCAAGTGCGTCACCGGTTCTTTTAGCTTCTCGAATATAGCATTTTTAGGACCAACATCTAGCTGAGCTACCTCCCCTTCTTCATCTATAGCATGAAATTCAGCGGGTAAGTAGTACACCATATTAATATCCATACCTTCATGAACCGGTGTAGACTCATAATCAAGCATTTCATCTCCTTCCGCAAGCATGTCCACTGACTCCGAAATATCTTCAAGGGAAGAGGAAGTAGTAGGCAAAGTGGACGATGTAATAGTAGCCGCATCGTCCTCCGTTGGTGGTGTAGGTGTTGCTATGATCAATGCATAAGCTGCAATGTTTTCCTTTTGCTTTGGCCTCCACACTTGTTTTGGGGGTATCATGGGACGGCTTTCATTGAATAATTTATCCCTTAGCTTTTCTGCTTCTTGTTCCTCCTTCTCATGACTCCTCCCGCGCTGCAATCTCCCTTTTTGCGCCTTGGTAAGACCAGAAGGACACCACTTAGGCTGATTATATTTTGGATCCCTCGACTTGGCCTTGCTTGTGCTAGCTTCATGATCATTAGCCGTGGGGCCTTGCTGGACCGCAGCCACATCTTTATTAGAATCAGCCGGATTATCAACAATAATCGGCTCTTTGATTATTAATTCTTTAGTGCCTATCATAATAGTTTCACAACTAGCATTCTTCTCCTTTTGCTTGCTAGGCTGTGAAATTTCAGCACTTGGTGATTTGGCATGCCACACTTGCCGGTTCACCCTTTTTTATTATCGTGCATTGGCTGATTGACACCATTGTTCAAACGGCCTCGTGTGGGATAAGAAAGCCTCTCATGAACGGGCCTCCTTGGTTCTGCCCAACCTAGATGAAAAGCATAAGGAGCCTTTGGGGGCTACCCCCATCCTCCATTGAAGCCTCCCATGTAGTATGGCGCATAGGGGGGCGGCGCCATCCATGGTCCTGGTGCCCATGACCCATATGGCCTTGCGTGACGCTGAAATTCTTCCCTCAGAGGTGATCTTGAGCGCTTCAAATTTGATGACCGGTTAGAGCTAGAACCGGCTGCTTGATTGGCATACTTGGACAACAACGTATCAAAAGTTGGCTTGATTCTCTTGCGCTGCACTTTGGCTTCATTCGTCTTCCACTTGCCAATCTCTGGACTCTTGGGCTTAACAAATTTCACATGAGTGTTCTCTTGCACTTGTGGTTGCCCCCCGAGTGTAGGATTCTTGATGGTGATCTTGATTACCTCCTTGCTACCGGGTTGCTTGTCAAGCACAACTTGTCTCCCCAAGACCTTGTTGCTCTCCTCATTTTTCCTGGGCTCACCAATGACAATATTACTTTTATTAGCTGATTCGGCTATGTTGGGCCGAATTAACATCTTCTTCCCCTCCGAATCCATGGTGTTCATTGGGGAAGTCTGCTTATCAACTTGCATCTCAGAAAAATTCAATCGTCTGTCATTAATGGTCGATTGTATCTATTGTCAAAAAACATTACAATCATTAGTAGCATGAGAAAAAGAATTATGATACTTGCAATAAGCATGCTGTTTCAGCTCTTAGAACGGCGGTAAAGTATGAGATATTCTAATAATATTGGCTTGCAACAAAGCATCAAATATTTTATCACACTTAGCAATGTTGAAAGTAAATTTCATCTCTTCATCACGATTCTTATGAATCGGCTTTAAATCATTGCAAGTAAATGGTTTGGCCTTAGATGGCCAAACAAATTCAGCAGCATAAATATCACCCTCATCGTCCAAGTGGTCACTATCATACTCAACCATATTAATCTTAGGACGATGAGTTTTATATCTATGCACCTCTTTAAGATCTTTGCTTCGGCTTTATTGAACCAAAGCCCTTTGCAAGACTTGGTTGATATTTAAAAACTCATGTCCTTCTAGCCTTTCTCTAATGTGAGTTCTCAAACCACTAAGCACAAGATCAGCCAAATCTCTCTCGGTTATCACGAAACTATAGCACTGGTTTTTTGTATCTCTAAATCTCTTGACGTAATCGGAGACCGATTCATCATGCTTTTGTCTACCCGATGTAAGGTGTGAAAACTTAAGCTCATTATCACCACTATAAAAATGATCATGAAAGTTTTGTTCCAAGTGAAACCATGTAGTAATAGAACCAGGTGGTAACGCAAAAAACCACGAGAAAGCAGTACCGTTAAAGATAAAGGAAAATAACGTACTCTCCACTCATCTCGTGAACTTGCCTCACCTAATTGTGCCAAGTACTAACTAACATGCTCCCAGGTGGTTTTTGTGCCCTCTCCATTAAACTTAACAAAATCTGGAATTTTATATCCCGGAGGGCATTGAATTGCACCAAAGTATTCTGGATATGGCTTTTGGTAAATACGGTTCCTTGGTAACTCAACTCCAAAATTCTCTCGGAGCATCTTAGCCATCTCCCCTCTAAGATTAGCTTGACCATCATCCACGATGGACGATGAAGCTTGTGGCAGTAGTATAGGAGGAGTAGGGTTAGTAGTTGCAGTTGTGAATTGTGGCATGCATGCCGAATTGTAATTCAACAGTGATCTAACAGTGTTTACTCTTGTAGGTAGGGTTTGGTTCGGCGTCACCATCGAACTTGGCATACTAATGATAGGATTAATGGGTGCAGCAACAATTTGATTTGTGGGGCTAGGATAAAAATTCATCAGCATGGGGGGCGCTGATGAAATAGGTAAAGTTGGACTAGGGATTTCTGCGGTAGGCACAAGAACATTACCACTAGATGATTGAGGCACACTATTTTTAGTATTACTATTTTCCAAGAAAATTTGGTATAAAAGATTATTGCTATCAGTAATGCGACTATCAATTTCAGCGCATACCTCACGAGAGAAGGTATTACTTACACAGGGTTTAACCTGTTCATCATGAAGAGGAGGAAACTTGATTTCTCCAACCGGAGTGATATTGCCTTGACGATCCTTTTTGAACTTAGCAGGGAACTCCTGCATCTCCTTCTCTTCACGCGTCTTCTTGTACTCCTCATAAGCTTGGCGATGTTCCTCCGATAACTCCTCAAAATTGGGCTTGATTATGTTATCGGTGTCGATTTCCGAGGGCTTGGGAATCTTGTCGTTGCTAGACATGATGGATGATGATGATGATTGATCTTGTCCCCAGCGGAGTCGCCAAAAAGTGCATTCGCACACGAACACGTCACATGTACCCTCGACGCTGGGGGTAATGCACCGCAGCTCACGTCGAAGGAGTCTCACCAGAAGCGCGATTCGCAAGACGACCGGAGAGAACTTTTGAGGACCCGAAACCCCACACTCCCGGGAGGGACCCCGTCAAGAAGTACGGCGGCTATGGGCTGCCCTAGGTCGGTCAAGCCGCCCCTAGAGCCTCGGTATTTGCAGCTCTCCAACATGAAGAACGACGAAGAACGAGGGAGCAAGAACGGGGGGAGGACAAAACGTAGATGAAAAAAGTGGTAGACGCATTGCAATTGTGTGTTGTTATTCAATCGGCCGTCACCCCTTACATATATATGAGGCGGCTGGACTTTTCGTACAAGAGAAGGACTCAAATCCCGTCCAAAACATCAAAAGATAACCTAACTCAGACTACAAGGGCCGGAACTTCCGGTCAGCCCGGAACTTCCGGGCTAAAATTACATCAAGTAGCCCTCTTGTATAGCACCTGCAGGTCGCTCATGGCCTCGGATCGCGATGGTCCAACACAAAGTTGTAGATCTTGCAATGGAGAAAAACTCTTCATTTCATCACTTTTTCATCCGAGGTCATCTTGATACTGAATTCTGGCCAGTAAATCTGCAAATAATGTTAAATTTCCTGCTTTCGGGGTGAACCGTGTGCGAACTTTCTGTTTAGCCCAGAACCTCCCCGAAAGTTTTGCCCGGAACTTCCAGGCTAAAATTTGGCAGCACACTGTTTTGGCTCTAATTTTTCCATACGAACTCCGATGAAGACATTCTTTATATCAAAATCGATCGTTTCGACGAGTCGAAGACAATCCTTGTAGAAACTTTTCCCATATGAGGTAGTCTTGAAGGCCTAATTGGCCGAACAATACTCTGAATACAAAATCATAATATTTTGAGCGTAGTTTCGGCCCTTGAGATGAGGTCCGATGGCGATAACCCGAACTTCAAAGATGTTCATATCGACAATATGAAACTTTTTCATGTAGATCACTTCTCTATTTGAGGTTATCTTAATCAAGTTCTTAACCGCGCCAAAATCTGGTGTCAACAACCCCTGGAAAAAAGCTCCCCGATGACAGTCGTTGTTGGAAATTTATTTCGTTTATTGACTAGGTTGACAAACTCGTGGGCCCCAACATCAGTATACAATTAGGAGGAAGCTTTTTTTTCAATGAGGCACTTGCTTGCGTATGGCTTGGACCTAGTGGATCCCCACTATTAGCCTCTCGATTACAGTCCTCTCTGGATCGCTCTCGTTTGTTGAGCATGTTGATATGGCATACAGCGGCGCCACGGCAAGCGCACAAGGACGGGAAAGAACCGGAGCCAGGGAAGACGCCTTCATTCTTTTGAACATATCGCACTAGCCCAATGGCTGCAGCCCTCTCACCCAAAAGTTGTACTGTCCGGGTTCGATTCCAACTAGTGAAGTTGAAAAATATCTAACACTTGCCAAAATTTCGTCCCTAGTTTACCAGTTTTTCGCACACTCAACATTGTATTGCCATTTTATCCTTTTGACTTTATATCATATGAAGATGTGCTATACATGAATGTTGATCAGCATGATGTTAACTTGTTGTTAGTTCCATTTTTTACCGTGAATAAAATTTACAACATTCTGTTATCCATGTTTGAAAAGTGCGTGTTGATTTAAATGCTCTGCCTCTCAAACATGCGGTTCGTATTAGAAAATCACTTGGATAAGCAGCCATCACCGGTGTTGGATTCAATGCCGTGCATCTTCAATCCCTCAGCAGCACGAGGGGAAATAAACTTCCTTCCCATGCCACCGGTTGGGGAATGGAGCGAACTGGATTAAAGAGGGGCCAGTGGCGCGACTGAAGAAGCACATCAGACGCGTTCGGTGGATGGCTCTCGATGGCGTCTTATTTACTTGCCCCTACACCATACAACTTGAATTTTTAGCCTCTCAGTCCGTGGTGGACCAGCAACCCATTTGCTGGGCGGGCCAACCTACAAAAAGTAGCACTTGATTTTTCATCAAGGCCCAAACACAATGCAGTACTATGTTTGTTTTGAGGCTGAAAACATTACAGCGGGTGTTGATCGGGGGACGAGGAAGACAGAACACAAAGATAAAAAGAGCTTATGCGTCGTTGCTACCCTAACAAGCAGGTGCAATTCTTCTCGGGAAGAAGGTGTGTCGTTGACACTCATACGTCACAATCCCATAGTAGACATTCTAACAAGTTCACACACAAGTACAACAGAAAAGGTAAATATTCGTATCAAACTCGGGTTCACTGGACATGTTCATATTCATAAACAACATTCACAATCAACATTCATGGCACAAGTTGGTACCAAAGACTGGACTACATTTTTCTGGGCTATGCGCCAAGCAATATTGTTGGTGTTCACTCTGGCACTTCTTCTTGTCAACATCGATACTTGTTTGAGTGAACTTTGTAGTACATAGCGGCAACATAAGTATCTGTCCATATGATCTTTTTGTGCAGTTCTACTGAAATCACCCAATGTAATGATTTTCCTGTGAGTTCAAGCTCCAAGTTACTCCTTTACGAAATCGACAAACAGTAGCACAATACCAAATTACCAATACATATGAAAAGCACAATAATTAGGATAAAGGCCGGTACCAACCTGTGTGATGAAGCATATCAATTACTATTTCCTTTGACTGAAAGCCGAGATAAGCGACTGACAGGAAAGAAAGGATGCAGTCGAGGCAATGAAGCAACCAAAGTTTTTGTGCAGTTCCACCAAAATCGAGCATCCCTGTTGGCACATATATTGAGAGAGTGAGATTGCTGTAATAGTGGGACTAGTTGATGAAACATACACTAACAAATAGAAACACCCTCATTATCTTAATGGGTAAAGTTTGCAACATAGTAGTCTTGCTTAAAGAGAGGTATTAGTTTATTTAATCAGTGCCAATTAGCTCAACACTCAAAGCATTGCCATGTATCACAGGTTGCAAAACTTTAACATGCAAAGATAAAGGAGTTTCTCATGATAGTAGCAACACAGTACCACGATACAAATAGAGATGACAGCAAACTAATATGGATGAAGGCCGTTGGCCGGTACCAACCTGAGCAAGAAGATTATTAAAGTAGTCCGAGAAGAGATGATAAAGCACTCACTAGAATCATTCAGTACTATATATTTTTGTGCACTTCAAATGTATGGTTGACATCACTCTTGTTTACCAGTGGTAAAATTATATCGAAAGATTATCAAGAACTTCCAGCAGAGTTAAAGCATTAGCTAGGATACAGTTCATTGTATTCTCTTATGCAGTTTCACTAAAATGTATGATTGGCACAACATGATCCCTGTTTGCACAAGTAGGATCAAGGTGAAACCTTAATTAGCTTAGTGAGAAAGGATAGAAAGACATTAGCATATTACTTTAATAGTCGCATCAAATTCATGATGGACAATACACAAAGCATTGCCTCATTGAACTAGTGGCAATAAATTGACATGCAAACCAATAACATTATTATGTCATGACACTACCAAGATTCCCTAACTGCTCCACCACATGGTTCACCTCCATAGACACACATACACACGTACATGATTCAACATAGGGTGCTACTAAAGATTTGTTTAACTCCAGCAGGAAAATTAGGCAGCAATTAGTTAGTGTTACTTAAGTACTCCTAATTAATAAAGTGACCTTACTGGAGAGACAACAGAAGTAGAAGGGTTCCTGGAGGATCGTCTCACATGTAAGGGAGACGTTGCCGGAGCCCTTGAATGACCTCGAATGAGGCCTCGGCTTTAGCAAGATCACCTTGGCACCGTTGATCGTGTAGAGCTGGGTCACACATGCATCCAGAATCCAATTAATTAGTATGATCTGTCGTCAAGCCAAGTACTACTCAGCTGCATTTCTCTATCTAGTCTTATAAAAACAGAGTTGGTGATGATGGTGTGCCTGCCATCCTGCAATATAGGTCGTCAGATTTATATCTAATGGGTAGGAAGGAAAGTATGGCAATTTTGCAAAAAGATACCCACACCCCTCTCCACATTTGTAAATAAGGCCTTCTCTGATTCATCCTTTTCTCCCACAAGATAAACTACTCATACGAATGCATCTTGATGTTACGTGCAACACACGTGCATCTTGCTAGTCTTCCAAGTAAATTAAGACTAGTAGCTACACAGCAATACAATACCACGAGCAAGATGTCACGATAACACAGGATGGTACCATCGTGTGATCTTCTTCATTTCCTCCTTTTTCTTCTTCTTCTTCGTCTTCCTCCTCATGCTTTGTTTCTCTTTCTCCTCACCCATTGGTGAAACCAAGTACATGATTGGCCTTCTATTTCAGACTTGGTTTTGACAGTGAGGGAGTACAAGTGTACTGGTAAACAATAGCATTATTTTCCCATGGCAGTCATGAAATAGAGGTGAACACATGCATTACATATCATTCTTACCTAAAGGAAGGTTGTGGTGCCAATATGGAGGATGAAGATGGGAACACAGATCTCCCTTTGTGCAGTTCCACCAAAATGAACCAATGGTTCCATTCTGACATTCCAGTTAAACAACACAAAAGTCACTTCTTTTAAGAAATGTTTTTTGCAGTGCACCAAAAGGTCGCAATAGCAACGAGGTGAAATGGATATCCTTGTTTGCACAAAAAGCTATAGAGGAAACAGTCAGAGTCTCAAAAAATTACTGGAAAAAACAATTGGTTAAACTTGTCATGTCTTATAACAGTGGCATGGCTTCATTTTACCAGGGGCATTAGATTAAGAACAACCAAATATTTGCTATAAGGGCATGTGCAGTGGGTGCACCAGCAGTCCAGCACCATGTACCTAAACCGGGGCATAAAGTGGTGATTCAGAGTTTGTTGCCCCGAGAAACAAACATCCAAGAAACATATCTGGGTTGGTCCCATTTTTGTTCACTCTAGACACCTATTCCTATGTGTGGATAGCAAATCTAGTCCTGCTCATACCACTGTGTACAGTGTTTCCCCTATATTTCCCTTCTCGACCAAGAGACCGGTTGGATGACCAGTCTGTACTACATTCACCCCCTTTCTTTCATGTTTGTACCAAGTCTAATGTACATACTAAATTCCTCCCCTTTATTTCTTGTTTGAACCAAGTACATGGTTCGACTCCATGAAGTAGCTTTACCTCTAACAATAGAAAAAATTAAGTGACGTTGGACCATTTGATCGGGCCTAGCTACGAGGGGGCTGAGAGGTAAAAAATGATGCACATGCAGCGACGTAGCGAGCTGGGGAAGTAGAGCTAGGCCGGTTTCCAAGGAAGATATACCTGAAGGTCATCGGGGTGTGGATAGGTGGGCGGTGGGAGGCCGGATCAAGCCACACTAGGGCAGTGATAAAGGGATCGGAGGACCTCCAGCGTCGGTGCTCGGCCAGAGATAACGATGCGGCCGGCAGTGGGTCTCCTCCCTCGTTGTCGACGACGGCCTAAACGCTGCCCCTCCTCCCCTTCACCGGCGGAGGGGGATACATCTGGATCTTTAACCAATGATGCACATAGAAAGATAGTGTTACCACCGCTATCTTATTTAAATCTGGAGAGGATGAGAGTGTGTGAATAGAGCAACCCTAGCAAGCAAGTGTGGAGGCTCCTGCCTCTATATATACATATAGTCGGGTAGTTTTCTTTTTGGATAACGCTAACGCCCACACGTGTGGTTGGAGCCAAACCCGCCCACAAGCCCTATAACATAGAGACTATGCCATGTCACCGCATGCATGCATGTAGAAATATTTTTGAATTTTCAGTTTTTAAAATGTTTTATCTCATAAATGAAAAATCCGATTGAAGATCCGTTTTCACCATTAAATCCCTCGCGACGAGATCTTCAAAACTAGATCTCATATCAATATATTTCGACGAAATTATTTTTTGGTTAAAAGTTGCCATGTCTATTGCACATGAATTGCCATGATGTTTACACTAAAGTTGCCATGTTATGTTTCAGCTATTTTCTTCTATATTAAAAAGTAAATTTTGACATATTATAAAATGGAGAATTAAGAAACTAAATTTGCCATGCACCATAAACTAAAATTGCCATGATACATGCACTTAAAATTGACATGGTTCATGCAAAAAAATATTTTCATGGTCAAAGTACTGGAATTGCCATCATCAAAAACTTAAATTGCCATGATCTACAAACTAAAATTGCCACATGGCAACTTTAGTTTAAGCACCATGGCAACTACAGTGTAAACATCATGGCAACTTTTGGGCAAAAAAAAATTTCGTCGAAACATATCAACATGGGGTCTAGTTTTGAAGATCTCGTCGAGACGGATTTAATGGTAAAAATGGATTTTTAATTCGCTTTTTTAATTAGGAGATAAAACATTTTTAAGCCAAAAACCAAAAAGTTTTCTGCTGATGTCATCTGTTCATACGTGGCAAAATGAGTGGTGATGAAGGCGTGTGGGCGATGTGCAAATGCCCACACGTGTGGGCGTTAGATTTTCCATTCTTTTTTCACTCCATCAAAACAATCATTTAAAATTGTGTACGTACCAAGTCGTCTTTTTTTTGAGTTGTTGATTATTTTTTGAGATAGCTACCCGCTTATTCCAAGTGGTGTTATAGTGTGCCAGGTCGCTCTTTGTATCATTCAAGTCTGGTCCTAGACCCTCCATTAAGTGAACAACCACCGCCTTGTAAAAATTGTGAACAAGCCCACGGCTAAAATTATCGAAAACGTGGGTTGCACCAACATGCATTATTATTATTTTCTATGTGGGAGTATCCTCAAAACAAAATGTGAAAGTAAAATCTTTAATGGGTCCCTTTGTAATTGGTGCTAAATTTTGACCAAAGATTTAACTAACAAAATGTTAGTGCATGTTAACAAAAAATTATATCCTTGGATTCGTATTTCAACATTGTTTTCAATGATGTAATTTTTTGTGACATGCATGAACATTTGGTTAGTTAAATTTATAGTCAAAATTTGGCACAGATTATCATAGGGACCAGTAAACCAAGGACAGAGCTCCTCGTTTGTCGTCCAAACTACTATATGACTAGTCGCTCTATTACATGCGGGACATCAAGCATCTGGGCCCGCGTGCCATCCACCAAATCACAGCGACGTGCTACAGTCAAGACTCACCAGTCACCCCGATGTGGCCGTCATGACCGGTCATATCACAAAACCCACACCTTTACCAGTAGTGGTAAAGGAACTGGCCTCAAAGTTGGACTGGCGAAGCAACCATCATTTCATTGGAACGCTCGTTGAAGCCCTTTCTCCCCTATCTTGAAGCAAACATCACTCCAGGCTACTCACTTCTGCCATTTTACTTCTGTACTGACGAAGGAAAGGTGGGCGAATCAGTGATGCTACTATATTTTCATTCCAAGAATCTTCTTTTTGCGAATCACCAACTGATTATCATTGCCTATTCTTTTCCCATTTTCATTGGGATTGTGGTTTCCTTTCGATTGTTTTTTGTTTATCTGTTTATTGATGGATCCTAGAGCACTAGACAAAGAGTTGCCAGCGGACAACCCACTCGAGACAGAGATCTCCAGGAAGCGAGCACCGACCAACGAGTTGGCCATGTTGGCAGGCCAAACCATGGAGACGAAGAACTCCAAGAAACAAGCACTGGCCAAAGAGTTGACGACGTTGGCGGATGAACTCCTCAAATAAAGCTAGAAGAACAACAAGGGCCCCATCGTGCCTACCCCAAAAACTCTAATGGCCACCTATGAGAGGCTCAAGTCCGAGTTTGAGGAGATAGTCGCCATTGAGAAGCAGTATTTCCCTGGCAAGGCGATGGCCCCCATCGAGGAGAAGGCCCCCGGAGGAATGGGATCCACCGGTGGGTTGCACAAGGTAAAAACATGGCTTACCATAGTTGTGTTTTTTATTATTTGCAATGTGCTTGCTAATATGTTAGGGTTGTGCACGTGCTGGTGGATGTCCTTGATGATTCCGATGTCACGGTCCGTCTTGTGGACATCGCCCCAGAGATCATTTTTATGTCAAGGTTCGTCCTGTGGACATCACCCCGTAGATCGATTCCCATGCCGTTGTCTGTCCTCTAGACATCGCCCCAGGGATCGATTCCGATGTCGCAGTCCATCCTGTGGACATCGCCCCAGAGATCGATTCCCATACCGTTGTTTGTGCTGTGGTCATTGCCCGAGAGATAGATGAAAAGAAATAGTTGGTCGCACTAATCCTTCAAGGTAGTTTGCATTGTGTTTAATTACCAAAACGATGCGTGTTATCAATCCATCTTAGGGCTAGTGCACTGTCTTGTGTGGGTGTACTTGCTACTTTTGTTTGATAGTGAATCATGCGAACCCTCTCCGAGTTATGGAAACAGATGTATCCTCACCAGCTTTTGATGTAATATATGGCATTCTTAGATGTAAGTTTGAAATTTTTATCATATCAGCAGGGCTTGTTTGATGATTCTTGGTGTTAGTAGGCTAGCTACCGTGTGAGCTATTGTACTTGCAAACACTCACTGAAGAGAAACGTTGGGGCTGATGAGCTCGTGGTACGCTTACAGGTCTGATCCGTCATTGATCGGCCAATAGCCCAAGCTCCTAAAATTGTAGGCTTAGCGATCGATCAGACAATAGTCCACAATTATACATTAATTCACATCAAACTCAAAGAGTTGGTTCACAGATACATTCACATTAATAGCCAGCAAAATTGGCACGTACTTGTAACATGCGTGAATGTGTAATTATTTTGTTGGAAGCGTGAATGTCTAGTGACGTCGTACTTTCGGAGTGGCTATAGAGAGAGTGTGTGTGTGCTAAAGGGGTTGTGGGATGGAGAGAGATCTAGAGAGAGAGAAAGACCCTTCGACCTCCTTTGGTTTGTAGGAGTGTTTTAGAAACTCTATAGGATAAGATTTGCAAAGGAAAAATTCCTTTGAAGCCCTTTGGTTTATAGGAATGGATTCCTATTCCAATGTAGGATAGGAATCAATCCTTCACATTTTAGAGGAAAAAACATTAGGCTAGACTCAATGGAAAAGTTCCTATCCTAAGCACCAAATAACATCTCTTTCTCTATAGGAATTGAGATGCATGTCATCTCACTTCCTATGATTTTCCTATTCCTATAAAATTCCTATCCTATGAATCAAAGGAGGCCTCCATTTCTTTCTACTCCTAGTAGTTAAATTGATAAAGGATATTTTTTGAGAGCACAAAATCATAGCAGTACAGAGATGTCCAAATCCTAGGCGCGCTAGGTTGGCCTAGTGGTTTTCAGTGATATGACGTGCTACAGTGTTATCCGGTCTTCGCGTGTGGTAGCAGTATTGCGGGTACAATAAGTTTTCTTGAAGAAGCAGATTCAATGAAGTCATGATGGTTCCTTCGTCCGACCAACTTACAGTGGGAAAGGTTGGGCCTGCGCTATGACCGGGGTAAATCTCCCATACAGTACTGTCTGGTACACTATAGTATAATTTTGTGCATGGCAAGTGGACCAGGATGGTCGACGTCCCACGTGTCGGCGAATGAAACTATTCTCTCCATCGAGGACGAGCAAGAAGTATCCATTGTTATTTTTTATGAAAGATATTTGACGGTGTCCTGGACTAGGGGGTAGTCACCATGTCGTCTCCCCCTAGGTGTATCGGGCCAAGGACCCCCATGGCGGTTCACTATTGGGCCAGTTCGGACAGCCCATGCCGCATACAAGGAAGACTTCACGAGACTTGTCGCCCAAGCCAAGGACTCTCCTAAAACCCTAGGCCTCCGGTGTGTTATATAAACCGAGGCCAGGCTAGTCAATAGATCAGCTGATATTTATTATAACAAACTCCTGGTAGACACATGTACTCTGTACTATCCCCCATATGAATACAATCAAAAGCAGGACGTAAGATTTTACCTCCATCAAGAGGGCCCGAACCTGGGTAAAACCTGTGTCCATGTTACCATCGCTCCAAGACGCCTAGCTTAGGACCCCTACTACAAGATATGCCGGATTTCACAACTACACTATTGTCTCCACTCTTACGACGGATGAGTGTGAAACACGGCAGCCCAGTGAACTTGGCATGTGCATACCTCCCTCCTTCCTCATGTACCATAGTGTTGACTATAAGCTTGGCTATAAGGTTACAACTTTTTATCACTTCCTCTCTATATATTTCCTCTCAAATGTTTTTACCTGCTTTTTTTAGATACAATTGTTTTTATACCTAGCAGCACGTGTAGAGATGGGCTCTTGCAGAGCCCGCTCCTTCACTTTTTCAATGCCTCTCTCCTCCAGAAAAGCGGGCTTATAGCCCAGTATTGTACTTGCTATGAATGCGGGCAGTTGGCGCCTGGGGGATTTCTCATGGGCCAGGGCGGTCAGAAGCGGGCTTGGAAGCGGTCCACACTCTGGCATGGCCCACCTCACATTATCACCATATTTCTTGGAGTCTGTGCATAGCGGGCGGGCAATCTCTTCTCCCTCCCCTGTCTCTCTCTTCTTAACCGACGCCCGCCGAGCGGTTAGATTTCGGCTATTGACGGTTTATTCAATTGCAGCCCCACATGTCAGTGAAAATGCAAGACAACGCGTGTCCCCTTTGGTGAGCGGCGTGCGAGACGGACTGTCGGGGTGCGATGCGAATGCGACAGGCGTGCTTTAAGTGTCCCACCTTTTCCTTTTGAACTTGCAAAGTGTAACATTTTCATGCAATCAATCGGTAGAAATCCAGAACAAAATGACGAGGGCGGGTCTTTCCCGTGCGTTAGGTGGGCTAGTTTGGCCTAGTGGGTTTGAGTGATATGACGTGCTACAGTGACGTCCACTTGCTCCATTTTTATGTAAGCAAGCATCTCCACTCTTACGTGGGACGAGTGCGAAAGACGGTGGATTTGATTTTGATCGAGGGATAGCTTTTCCCTACGAAATAATGGAGCACTGTTAGCGATTGTAGCATGATAGTTAGGGCATCTCCAGCGCTGACCCACAAATTTACACCGGGATCTGTCCGAGGACACTGATGCCAGAGGATGCCATTCAATGTTGCCCCACATACCTTTCGACAACTATATGAACTAACCAGACAAAATGCATGCAAACAAAGCAAATTTCAAATTAACCGCATGAAATTCATTACATTTCAAAAACTTTTCCTATAAACCGGATGAGATTGATTACATATTTCGCACAAACCGTACTAAAACCTACATTAAACCTAATCTAAACGATTGCCGACGCCCGACCACCATGTCCAACCATGAGCCCCGAGAACTGATGCTCCGGCTATTGCCTTTGCCGCCTCCTCATCCGCCTCGGCTTTGTCCAGCTCTGCCTCAATAACCTCCTCCTCCGGAGCACAAGGTTCTAAAGATTTTCGCCTCCACATCACCGTCAAGCAACTAATCGGCTGCTGATGTTTACCACACCAAGCTTGGCGTCGACTGAGTGGATGAGCGGTGGCCTTCCTGGGACCAGGGCGGCGGTGATCTACCATGTACTACTCTTCCTCGATGCTGGCTACGCTCGCACATGTGCACCGGCTTTGTCGTCATGGTGGCGGAGGGCGGTCGGGAGGGAACCAGTGATGTCCTTCATCTGCTCCTGCGATAGTACGTCCAAGAGAACTTTGGGGCACGCCCTGAGTGGAGCCAGCGATGTCCTTCGTCTGCTCCTGTGACAGTATGTCCAAGAGAGCTTTGGAGCGTGAGGAGGCCATGGTTGGAGTGGTGCCGGCAGAAGGAAGGGGACGGATAAGAATGAGTGTGGGTCTTTGGCTATGGCTGGGGGCTGGGGCTGAAGTTAATATAGCGGGTGAATGGCAATGAGCAGCGGTAGACGGATGGACGGCTGGTACTAGAGTAGGTTTGTCGGCAGCCGCGTATCATTAATGTGGGTGGCGGACGGATGAATGGCCATGGTGTCATTAACACGGAGCAGTCTCTTGCACCGGGTTGCCGCACAGGTGGCGCTCTCTTAGCCGTCGTGCTGCTATAATGCCGGTGCCAGTGAGAGGTCGCATCGGTCATGAATGCGGCATTGACGTTCTGGAGCGATGGTGACCGTTTCAGACGAGAAGCATGTGCTAGCGATGGAAGGGGTTTCAGTAGGCCAGGGCGGTCAAACGCTGGCGTGGTGGTATATTGATTTTGTAGTTTGCAGAGTACTCAACTAATGTGGCAGTTCACTTTTTTCTATGATCAACATACACCCTACAAAGCACCGTGTTCAAATTTGGCACTTCCCCGGGTTCATTTACCATATTTAGGCCATTATGTGCATTTTGTAAAAAATTACTACCACTTTAAGAAATAAACAAACATCTACATCATGCATATATGACTCAAAGCTTACATGCTATAGTGTGGTATTTATTCATAATTTGGTTGCCAAATCTCATGCGTGCAATGCACGGTACCTTACTAATAAGCATAGTTTCTAGTGATATTATTTGTAGTTGCATGCATCAACTAGGACGAAGGTGCAGAAACATCAAATCCTAGCTAAAGCTACACGGATGTGATAATAGGGCCGTGGAATGCCATTCGATCATGGTGCACGCGCGCGATCCGCCTGACCCGGGTGGCGGCCAATCAGAAAGCAACGCACAATAGGGTCAGCGCACACAATTTCCACACGCAACGGAAAGTAACTGTGTGCGGTAATAAAGAGTAAAATGCACTAGCGGTCATCGAACTTGTCTCGATAACTCACTTTGGTCACTGTACTTAAGAATACGATCAATACAGTCACTATATACGACTTAAGATGATTATACGTTCATTGGCTTAGCGTATAGCTCCGTATTTTGTCTGGTTGACCAGTCAAACAGTCCACATGCGCCTCCCCCAGGTTCTACGGCCCCACCCGTCAATGGGTCAAAATAAAATGAATTAGAAAAGCTAATTTATGCATGGCGGGGAATTAACCCTGAACCTCTCCCCACAAGCTAACCAAATGAGGTATTTTTGCAAGGAACAAACGCGACGCACATGCATGCATGCGGACGACCCACACACACAGTATGCACACGCACGCGCGCAATACATACTAGCACGCATGTGGACGCACTTACGTAGTTACTCTTATGATTGTACTAAAATAAATTATGTGAACTCATGGATGACGAGCCTTTGAAGCGTATGCGGCACGTATAGACAACCAGGCGTTCATGCAACCGCTCTTGTCGCCAGCTAGCCTTCGACGACCACCATTAGACACACACAACCATACATAACTTACGAATAATGGATGAAACGATCAAACACACACTCGTGTGCAGTGGCACTATGATCGGTCTTTCATGATACATATATAGGTACCGTGGTACCCTCTCTAGCTAGGCTGTTTATAGATTGTCATTGTGATGGATGCTATACATGAGCAAGGCGCCGAGTCACGTCATCGCGTCATGTGCAGTGCCATGGCTAATGTCGAGCAGCTGGGCGTCCAAGCACGAGTATGATGTTGGTGTTGAGCTAGGTGAATACATGCTCGGTGTTTGCGGAGGCCGCCATCAAACATCTAAATAGTAATGTCAGGCACTGCCAGGGTGTGCAGGTGACAGGCTCACTGTTTGCGTTGCACCATGAGCAGGACTTTGATTGAGAGGGCGATGTGCATGCATTACCATGGTTTGATAGCGTGAGCGTGAGTGTCTGCACGTGTACATGCTACTTGCATCTATGGACGATGTGCGCTTATGTATGCATCACGTATAATATAAAAAAATCGGTTTGTGCATTTAACGTAAAGTATTTCATTTTCATTTGGCTGACGACTGTGCGTTGCAGCAACGAGTCCGTTGTTAAATTCCTCACATACGCATAATTTTGGTTCTTATTTCTTTCTCCACTCACAAGTAGGCCCGCATAGATAGATAGATATAGAACACGAGCTGATGAGGTGCATGTGGACTGTTTAACTGGTCAACTAGACAAACATGGAGCTATACGCTGAGCCGGTGACCATATAATCACCATATCTCGTACATAATGACCGTATTAACCGTATCCTAAAGTAGAATGGTCAAAGTGAGCTATCAAAACAAGTTCTATTACTGCCAATGCATTTTAGTCGATAATAAATGACTAGGATTGAAGGGGAATCCAAATTTCTTCATCGTATGTACTTGAGCTCTTGACAAACCAATGCACTATACGGTTGTCCAGTCACTCCGCCCCAGAGTTCTCACCAAGCGTCGTTCATGCCACTGCGTCGCACACTAACCAGTAAGAAAGCGATGGCATCCTGCCGCGCCGAGTTCCTCGCCGCCCAATCGCACACAAAATGATAGGGAAGCGATGGCATCCAGCACGTGCCGAATTCATTGCCGCTCATGACCTCACACCTATGTGGGCAGACTTTGAAGCTGCCAAGGCCAAATGAGCGGTAGAGCAAGAGGCAGACAAAGCCGAGAGAGAGAGTGGAAAAGGTAGAAAGCAATCAAGAAAAGAGAGTCCCGCCGCCGCAAGTAAGAAGAAGACGCACTCACTCTTGTGGAGACCTCGGTGGAGATCCAAGCACAGTGGGTTGTCACCGACAAAGCTAGAAAGGAGAACGACGGTGTTTGGCCAGCAGGTGAGAAGTAGTAGTCACTATAAAAAATACACTTTCGTGACGATACGTGTTTGTCACAGTAGGTTACTTTTTTCTGTCATGCATGTACATCCATGACGATTTTATGACAGAATCAAGATAGTCATACTTGTGCTATCATAGAAGTGTTCCATGACATTACCAAAATTATCATCATGGAAGTGTCCACTTCCATGACGATAAATCATGCATCATAGAAGTGCTTTCGTCAAGGGTGACCGACACATGGCATCCACAATAACGGGTCGCCGTTAAGCTATCGGGTTCCGGTTTGGATCAGATAACCCGTTAACTGCCCGGACCAATGTGGATTTTCCACATGTAAAATTATCAATGGCCAGAGGAACCCTTGGCACATATGGCATCAATTCATTGGATCGAAGGCGCATATGAAAAGTCGACACGTGGCACGACCCAACAAAGGCCCATTCCAGTGAAAAGGCCAGCTCGTTTGACTTGGTTAAAATGTAGCAGGCCGACCCACGGAAAGCCTATTAACGGCATTTTCGCATATAGCCCATTTATAGCCCGCTAACTCACGACCTGTTACGGCCTACCAGAATTTGGCCCAATAGCGTCATCTCGACCATCCATGTCACGACCCGGATTTGATAAAATCCAAGCTCTGTGCTTACTGTGCTATCCCTGGATCATAGCTAGCACACACAGTAACAAAAATGAATATCAGTAAAACATACATCATTTTACTACAACGGTACATCCAGAATTAAACAAATACATATCATTGGCACAGCTCAATGCTGGCACAGAATACAATGGAATAACACGTAGTCGATAAGTTAGGGCTCCATCAACGCCACTGGGCTTGTTGAGTGTAGACGATAATCCTATCGTCTCTTAATCTGTCAAGATCTGCACATGACAGGTGCAGATGAGTACGTGGAATGTACTCGCAAGTTGCAAAGGAAGGTATAACAAATTATACATGCAGGGTAAGTATTGGTGAAGGTTTCCTTTGCATAAAGCCAATTTTCTCCTATACTAAATTTTGTAAACTTCTTTTGAAATAAAAATAGTTTTTAGTATAAAGTAGGAGTGAGACACTTGGATGCACCAGTGCTCATTCTCCAAAATTAGTTAAAACATCCCTGTTGAAGTGAAACACAATCACTGTGCTGAATCCTCAACTTAAACCCTTAAAATAGAATTTTAGAAAAGAGAGGGCAGATTCTTCATCAGACCAAGTCTTCAGTTGCTCAAAATTGCCCGTAACCGGGGCACGGCTAATCGATTAGGTTTAACCCTCTGCAGAGGTCGTACATGCTCCCCACATGACACAATCAACCCTTTGTGTCGTGACACCGCTTGGGTGTGAGACCGGGAGGAGATTGTGACGAAGCCTTTCCAAACGGCCCCCTTTATTTAGTTCTAGCACGGCCTGCTCCCTTGGCTATTAAGACCCTTCTTCGATGACCGTACTTGAATAAATGGTTTCCCGATAAGGAAAAGCTAAGCCAGAGCCATAATAGCATGTGGCTATACTGGAAGCTACATCAAACTGTACTTGGAAGATCTCATTCCCCTGGACGGTGGTCCCCACCAAAAACCTGTGTGCAAGACCCCAGGCGGGTGCATTCACTGCAAGACCCCGATGGGCGCAATCACTTGTAGACGCTCCCATCATACCATTCCGCCCAGGGAGTAGAAGTAAAATAGTATATAGTTTTTGTTTTTCAAAGTTTTCACAAAATGTTGCCCCAAACGAGGCAAGTTTAAAACAATTTTGGTTTTCATCCCACCCATTTTGTGTAAGCGTGGCCAAGCATGGTGGTGAGTCTTGAACCTATGGCTCTAGCTGAAAATAATACTTTGCAAAACTTTTATAAAACATGCATAGTATTAAAATTTAAAGATATATGCATAGTATCAAAATATAGGTCAAAACATGATCAATTTGCAACTTGCCTTCGGTTCTCGAAGAGGAAATATTCTACTCCAAGTTGTCTCTCCTTCTCGTTACGATATATCTGACAATAAAACAAAAATACTTTAACACACCACAAAATCAAATGAAGACCGAAATAAAAGACACAAATTCACAATACAAATTATTTAGTTTTTACTATTACTAAGCTAGTTATTATGGCGCGGTAGGGTTGAGATAGGATCAAGCTGGCTTGATTGAAAATATGACATAAATCATATTCTGGGGTTGGGGATCTTGGTTTGATATAGAAGATGGGTTGTGAGATAAGTTCTTACAACAAATTCTATCATCAGATTATTCGGAATATTTGACTTGGATTAAATAAAACTGACATGGCATAAGTTACAAGATAAAAGGATTAAATCCTTAATCTTGTAACTTCAAAGTTCTGTGGTGATATCAAATGTCCAGAGAGGTTCCATAGGGATCAATCTAAGAGATTTACCCTATAGTCAAATTTTATTTTAACGAAGTTATTAAACAATGATCAAAGAAGGTCAAATGAAGGTGTTGATGTTAAAACAGTGTCTAACTATATCGGGAAATTAATCTATGAGCTCCAACAGAAAGGTTAGGTCCTAAGGTCCAACTTTCATATATAAAACATTTTTATATGATTTATAGAATAAAAGATATAGCAAAAATTACTCAAATTCGTATTTAACTCAAGACTAAATATTAGTTTGCTCAAAAGTGAATTTTCTATTTTTATTATAAACTAGAGGTTCCAACGAATCCGAGGATATAAAGTTTGTCGAATTCGGACATACGGTCTAGGAGATACGATTTTCCGAAGTTTGGATATTTTTCTGAAAACCAATACGGGGATTACAGGGAGCTCACCGGACTTGGGCGGCGCGTGGCTCGGACATCGCCGGCGTCGTCGTCCCGATGGACTACTGCGACGGGCGGATGATGTACGGGGTATAGAAGGACTCATAGAATTTTCATGGCTCCCTTACATTCCTGGGTGCATCCTCTGCCATCAAGAAAAATGCGGCTGGAGTTCGTCGGAGTTGCGGTGGAGCTTGTACTTCGTCGTGGCCCTGCTCCGGCTAAGGTTTTGAACAAAACTATGTATCAGGAGAGTGCGCAAGATCATTACAAGTTGATTGAAAGGACCTAGAGGTCCATGATTACACTGACTCCAGCCCCGACGCCCACCCTCTCGGCCTGCAGAGGCGCTCTGCCGCCCTCCCCCATGGCCTCCCCTCCCTCCTCGGGCGCTGGGCACTCGCGCCAGCTCCGCTGGCTCCAGTCCAGCCCCTCGTCGGCCTCCCCCTCCCCGTCCCGATCTCGTCCGATCGATTCGCCGCCTTCGTACCGTCAGGCCCTCTGTGCCGGCGAGCTCGTGTCTTCCGAGCTCACCCCAGAGGCCACTGACGCCCTGACTCCCTCCCCTCCTCCGGCCACTCGCCCCTGGCCGCGCTCCGAGATCCACCGGGTGTCCGTCGCGGCGTTTGCGGGCCACGACTCCGAGGGCGAGGTCGCTGGCTGGATCGTGGCATCCGGGCGCCGCAGGCCGCGGCCCCGTCGCCAGCGTCGCCCACGCCGCCCCCCGGGGACTGCCCCGGGCGCGCGCTCCAGGCCGCCGCCCCCTGCTTCCGGAGAATGTCCGTGCTGCTTCAGCACCGAGCACGACCGCGTGGAGTGCCGGTGGGACATCCGCTGCAAGCGCTGCCGCTTCTATGGGCATATCGCGCGTGACTGCGTGGCCCCTCGCTCCTCTCCCCCGCGCCCTGCACTGGCCCCCAAGCGTGTCCGCGTGTCGTCTCCACGGCCCGCCTCCTCGGCCTCCAGCGTGGGTGGCCCCAGCCTGCCCGCGTCCTCCGGGTCGGCCGCCTCGCCCTCGCCCTCGGGCTCCCCCCCTTCGGAGTCCGGCGCCGCCGCCGTCTCTCCGCTGCCGTCCCTCTCCTCCGGCTCCGCGGATGCCATGTCGGGCCACCCCTCGCTGCGCCCCCTGGGCGCGCTCTCCTTCATGGACCGCTCGCTGGAGATCGTCGCCGCTGAGGAGGCTCTTGAACGCGCCCTGGTGGTGATCGTGGCGGACAACCGCACGGGCGTCGGTCGCGATGATATCACCGCCGCACTCCGCGAGCGGTTCAGCCTCCCTGCAGACGCCTTCTCGGTCCACCTCCGCCCCAAGGGCGAGTTCCTGGTGCGTTTCCGAGACGCGGCGGTGCGGGCTGGTGTTGCCGAGCAGCCGGTCCGCACCAGGCGCTTCCGGCTGCTGTTCCACCCCTGGAGCCGTTCCGCCAGTGCCGAGCCGCTCACCCTCCGTCTGTGCGTCAACATCGAGCTCCGTGGTATTCCGGAGCATGGTTGGTGTCGGGCGTCGGCGGAGCGGCTGCTCTCCCCATTCTGCATCATTGAAGACCTCACGCCGAAGACCCGCGACGGTAGTGACATGTCGGTTTTCCGCCTCTCGGCCTGGACGCTGAACCCGAATGCCATCCCCCGTACCTCCGAGTTTTTCCTTCCCGAGCCCGATGCCGTCTGGCCGGAGGCCGACCCAAACCGTGGTGAGCGCTTCGCGCTCCATTTGCTCCGCTGGCCGGTCGACATTCACGTCCGCCGCTCGGTCGATTTCCGTCTCCCCCCGCCACCGCCTCCTCCACCGCCGGCGGCCCCTGGTTCTGACGAGGAGCCTCTGCGCTCCCCTCCGTGCCCACCCGTTTGGCCGGCCCGCCACAGCTTCCCTTCTCCTCCCCGCGCCTCAGGCTGGCGCGGCTCCTCCGGTGCTGGCGCGGCCACCGGCGCTCGTTGGCGTCGGCATCCTGCCCCCCCCCTCCGGGGCTGGCAGGGCATCCTGGGTCCCTACCCCTGCCCCACCGCTCCCTCACACCGCCCGGAGTGCCCCATCTCCAGTCGCTTACGTCCTGCCGTGGCTCTGGAAAAGCATGGGAATCTCGCTGCGAGGCTGGATAAAGTGGTCTCTGATCCTGTGCTGTCCCCCTGGGATCTGGTCGCGTTCAAACTCCCGACACCTGGCGCTTTGCAGGAGCCTTTCCCGCCCTTGCCTCCCGTTGGGCCCTCCCGCCTCATGTGCTCCGAGCCGGGCCCGCCCGGGCTGTCTTCGCCGTGCATTTTGGACGGTTGTGGCGCGTCCCCCGCCACCCCGCCCTCTCCTTCCCGCCCCCGCGCGGGGTCACGCGCTGATTCTAGAGCCTTCTGTCCTGGCGCCCCTCCCCAGGATGATTGCCTGTCCCCTCCCGTGGGTGCGGTTGCTGACCCGGTCACAACGTTCGTCCCCTCCTCGCCCAACACCTACGGTCTCGCCGCTGGTTGGCGCGATCGTTCTCTCGCCTACTGGCACGCGGGCCCCCAGGCCGATCTCTTGCTCCCCTGCCTTGGATCCACGGCCCGCTCCCTATGCGGGCCCCGCTGTGCATGCTGCGGGCCCCGAGGCCATGCAGCGGCCATCTCTTTGTTCCCTGCTAGATAGCATTTCACAGGAGACCATGTCGGTTCTTCCTCAACCCACGCCTGCCCCGCGACATCACCGGAACGCGGTCCCGCCCAACTTCACTGCTCGGCGGAGTAGCCAGATTACGAAAGCCGATTGCGGCCTCGATTCGGAGATGAAAGCCAAGAAGGTGCTGCTCCGCTGTCTTGGGCTCCTTGAAGACGATGGGAAGGTTGATGACTCCATTCTTGCCAAGTACGCTTAGCTCTTCGCGTGGCCCTTGGCTAAAGACATGGTGCAAGCTTTTGCGGACTATTATGGATGGCAGATTCCTCGGGGAGTCACGCAGCTCCTCGACCGTGCGCCGGTGTCGCCGGTCTTGATCCCATCCTAGGGCCCCCTCCTCCGTCCTTCCCTCGGCGCCCCCCCCCCTTGTTTCTATGGATTGTAACCTTAAGATTGTCTTCTGGAACGTGCGCGGTTTGAATTCGCGAGCTCGGCGCACGGTGGTTCGCTCTTTGATAGCTTTCATTTCCCCTTCGATCGTCTGTTTGAGTGAGACCAAACTCACGATCGTCGACGCTTCCATCGTCTCCAACACTCTCGGGCCTCTCTTCGACTATTTTTTCTTACTCCCCACGTCCGGGACACGCGGCGGCATCCTCATGGCCTGGCGAAGTTGCGACATCTCTCTCTCCCATCCGGATATTGGGGCCTACCACGTCTCCGCCCTTGCCACCCCTCTCATCGACGGCCAGCAGCACTGGTGGGTCACTGCCGTCTATGGGCCACAGGAGGAGGATGCGAAGGTGGCCTTCCTCGCGGAGTTGCACGATTTTCGCCTTACCTGTGCGGGCCCCTGGATTGTTGGCGGTGACTTCAACATGATCCTCTCCTCCACCGAGAAGAACAATGGGCGTCTTCATCACCGGACCATGAGCCGCTTCCGCCGCTTTGTTGCCGATCTCGAGCTGTGGGATATCTACTTGCACGGTCGTAGATTCACTTGGTCCAATGAGCAGCACGATCCTACGCTCGTTTGCAACGATCGAGTGCTATGTACGCCCAGCTGGGAGGATTGCCAGCCGAACTGTCTCCTGTGCTGCCTCGCTTCGGCCACCTCTGACCACGCGCCGCTGCTTCTTGACTGCTCCCCGCGCTTCCCCAGCCCTAAAAGATTCCACTTCGAGCGCTTCTGGATCAAGCTGCCGGGCTTCCATGACATGGTTGCTGCCGCATGGTGTTGTGAACCGCCGGACCCCGACCCTTTCCGTCGACTTTTCCGGCGTCTCAAGTTCACTGCTCACCGGCTCCAAAGCTGGAGCGCTCGTTGCATTGGGCACGTCTCCATCCAGTTGATGGTCGCCCGCGAGCTCATTGCTCGGCTTGACGAGGCACAGGATTGGCGCCATCTCTCCCATCTTGAAGCCTGGTTGCGCAAGAACTTGAAGCTGAAGTATCTGGGGCTTGCCTCCCTCGAGCGCTCCATTGCCCGGCAGCGTGTGCGCCTTGCCTGGCTCCGCAATGGTGACACCAACTCCACCTTCCTCAAGCTGCACGCTTCACACCGCCGCCAGAAGAACCGCATCCTCCAGTTGCGCATCGGCGACACCCTTGTCACGGACGAGGAGGGGATGGAAGAAGCTGCCTTTTCACCCACTTTGCTAGCATCCTGGGCGCAGCCGACGTGCGGCAGTCCACCCTGGTCCTTGAGGCCATTGAGGAACGCTCGTTTGATCTTTCCGAGCTCGAGCTTCCTTTCTCCGAGGCCGAAATTTGGGAGGCGATCAAGAAATTACCATCCGGGAAGGCTCCTAGCCCAGATGGCTTCACTTCAGAGTTCCTGGTGGCCTGCTGGGATATTGTGAAGCAGGACGTTTGTGACGCCTTCGACAAGCTCTACACTATAATGGCATGGGGTTTCAAAAACACAACGAGGCGCTCGTCACCCTTCTCCCGAAGAAGCCGGATGCCTCCATGCTGGCGGACTACTGGCCGATCAGCCTTATTCACCTTCTAGCCAAGCTCTTCACCAAGGTGCTGTCCTTGAGGCTTGCCCCACGTCTCGGGGCTATGGTGTCCTCTAACCAGAGCGCATTCATTGCGGGACGAAGCATCCATGATAACTTCATCCTCGTTCAGCAAACTGCTCGCCAGCTGCACAACATGCGAGCCTCGCAGGTGTTGCTCAAGCTTGACATCGCGCGCGCCTTCGACTCGGTTTTGTGGCCTTTCCTACTCCAGCTCCTGCAGCACCTTGGCTCTGGCCCCAGATGGAGTGAATGGATCTCCATCCTCCTGTCCACGGCAAAAACCCATGTGCTCATTAATGGCAACGCCGGCCCCCCTATCTTCCATGAAAAAGGCCTTCGGCAGGGCGACCCCGTCTCCCCCATGCTATTCACGCTGGTGATCGACGCGCTCAACTCTCTGCTCCAGCATGCTATCAGATCTGGGGTGCTGGGCCGCCTCACAGACTGTCACCTGGCCTCTAGCATCTCTCTCTATGCCGACGACGTGGTCATCTTTTGCCACCAGGACCCTCTCGAGCTCCAGGCAATCCGCGAGCTGCTTCGGGCCTTTAGGGCCGCATCGGGGTTGCACACCAATTTCGCCAAGTGCTCCGCCACGCCCATCCAATGCACGGATGCGCAGTCCGCGGTCATTGTGCATGCCTTCTCTTGCCCCATCACGCACTTCCCCATCACTTACCTTGGCATCCCCCTCTCAGTTCGGAAGATCTTGGCTGCCAAGCTCGTGCCGCTGGTCGAGCGCATGGTGCGAAAGCTGCCTACCTGGAGGGCCTCCTTGCTTTCTCGCGGTGAGCGTCTCTGTTTCGTCTGGCACGTGCTCGCGGCCATGCCCACCCACATCCTCATGGCCATGGCCCTGCGCCATGCAATTCTCAAGAAGATTAACAGGATCATGAGAGACTTTCTCTGGCACGGCAAGCGCGAAGCTACCGAAGGTGGCTGCCTGGTCGGCTGGCGCAAGGTATGTCGGCCGCTCGAGTTTGGCGGACTCGGGATCCGCGATTTGCAGCGCACGGGCATGGCCCTCCGCGTCCGCTGGCTTTGGCTCAGGGCCACGGATGCCTCCTGTCCTTGGCGACACCTTCACCTCCCGGCGGATGCCGAGGCCCAGGCCATCTTCAATGCATCGACTAGTTGGATCCTTGGGAATGGCACCTCCTGCCTATTCTGGATAGATCGTTGGGTTGGGGGTCGGTCGATCGGTGAGATTGCCCCGGCTGTGTTTGCGCTGGTGCCAAAGCACTGACGGAGGGCTCGCTCCGTGGCCCAGGCCTTGCCCGACCGGGCCTGGATCTAGGACATCCAGGGTGCGATGGGGCCCGTGACGCTCGTGTAGTATGTCGAGCTCTGGCGCGCCCTCCAGCACATTGTCCTCTCTTCGGACCCCGACATGCGTCAATGGCGCTGGACCGATTCCGGTGTCTACTCTGCGAGCTCTTGCTATAAGGCCATGTTCTTTGGTTCCACCATTGCGCCTCACTAGAGGCTGACCTGGCGCACTCGGGCGCCCCTCCGTATCAGATTCTTTGCTTGGCTCGCGGGCCTCGATCGTTGCTGGTCTGCCGCTCGCCTAGCGTGCCACGGTCTGCCCCATGATTGTCATGACCGGTTTTCCGGGTATTAAATTCCAGAAATTGGCCGTTGTGCTCACCAGCCCCAGGATAACCGTTAGCTGATGAGGCACCAACTTAATACAGAAATCCAAAGCAAAATACAACATATGTAGTACAAGACCATTCTGGCCTGTGAGTACAACAAATGGTTTCTACTGGTTGATGGCGGAAGCGGTTTGTGGATCGTCAGCGTATATGGGATTCCATTTCCCACAGGAACAGCTGACCAGGTCAACTCCTATCTTCGCGAGGCTGCTATCATCATTACGAGGGTTCCGGGGCTGTCATCAAGGTCGTTCCTCTCCGCGCAAGAAATCTGGCCAAGACAATAGCCAGGGACAAGCCAGTGAGTACTTTGAATGTACTCGCAAACATTACGACACAGGTATAATATAACAATGATGTGCTGAAAATGTTTTAAGCTCATGACGTCGGTCACAAAAGGTAATAAAATTTTCTGATGCATGCAAGCATGTTATTTATGAATATGCAATAACATAGTAGTATTTAAATAAATAACAAGCATGCCACAGTCGGGCGTCTTAGCGACACCACATAAAGGGCTTATAGAAGAAATGCCACAGTCGGGCGTCTTAGCGACACCACATAAAGGGCTTTTAAAAGAAATACCACATTCGGGCGTCTTAGCGACACCACATAAAGGGCTTATAAAAGAAATGCCACAGTCGGGCGTCTTAGCGACACCACATAAAGGGCTTTTAAAAGAAATACCACAGTCGGGCATCTTAGCGACACCACATAAAGGGCTTATAAAAGAAATGACACAGTCGGGCGTCTTAGCGACACCACATAAAGGGCTTATAAAAGAAATGCCACAGTCGGGCGTCTTAGCGACACCACATAAAGGGATTTTGAAAGAAATGCCACAGTCGGACGTCTGAGCGACATCGCAGAAAGGGCTTATCTCAATAATAAATAACAAGTGTGCCATAGCCGGACGTTTGAGCGACATCACAGAAAGGGCTTATATCAAATGTAAATAACAAGTTAGTCCACAACAAAAATAATTAATCATAATTATCACAAGTCACAAGTCGTGATTCCAGTTCTGGTTTAACAGTTTCACCTCCGAAGACCGACACTAATACCGACACTTGACCCATCCCAGACTGTAGTCCTTAACCATGGACACGGCTATTCGAATATGTTTAATCTCTGCAGAGGGTGTACTCTTTACCCACGAGTAACGGATTCCTTTACTCTATCGGGACTAATTCCGTCTACGGTCTCTTAAATGAAAACACACCTGACTTGAACACACCAGCTTAACTCACCGGTGTCTGGAATCACCCATGATACTCGTTAAGCAAAACTCTAAGTGGGGAGGCTACAACCTCGATTAGCATGGGATCACAAAATATATACCGCGCGCAAAACTAGGGAAGCTACCCCCTCGGCTACAACCGAAACACCCATGCCCCCTGACCGGATGACTGGCTTTAATCCATGGCCGTGGTACCCTCATCCCGGCCCCTCTGTACGGTGTGTGCTGGAAAGGGGTTGACAAATTACTGAACCGTACTCTACTTGTTGTAGAGACGAGTGGTAGTACGAAACAAGCATGGGGGTTACTGGAACAAGACTCGATCTATTCGACTCAGGAGGTTCATAATCTTCCCTGCATGACATGTATAACAAAAATATTCCAACCAATTCAATCAACACTCATTATATCTTACTATGCCATACCGGACATACCCGTCCCGACGAAGACCGGCGACAAGCTCACGCCTACCTAAGGCAAAGGCTTTCCCGGATTCCTTTCCGGCATGCATGCAAGATACATGAGGATGATTACAATCACAAGTAAACTCACTTCCAAAAGCATGGAAATCACTAATATGCATCCATGCAAATAATCATATCACATGAAATAACAAGTCCTTCTAAATGAGGTGGTGTTATAAACGTGTCAACGAACACACCAAAAATATTATGTCGGGGTTCAGAATGCTTGCCTTTAATGTGTGGAAAAGCAGGGTGCACTCCAAAACTTTTGGCAGTCTTTCTCCTCTCTCCAAAATCCTATTTAAAAATATTTTTGAATTAACACACAAATTCAAAAATAGCACAAAAGTTGTTTGAAATATTTTTCAAATAAATCTTAAAATAAACTAGGTCAAATTTGAGAGAGGTAGGAAAAGAATCAATTCATTTGGAGTTATATTTAAAAAGTTATAGCCAGTCAAAGTTTAGTCAAATCTGTTTTTAAAATAAAACAGAAAAAGGAAAACGTTTCAGGCAGAATACGTCTTCGAAGAAGGGGAGACGTACTCACGGGTTCGCGCTTCCATTTAAACACGTGGAGGCGGGGCTGGGTCGCTGACAATGGGTCCCGGGGGCCCACTGGTCAGGTTTGACCAGTCCTTCTCTCCCTTCTCTTCCTCTGCCCGAACGGCGGCAAGGCAACGGCGATCAACGCCGGTGAATGGCGGCTCCCCGCGGGCTCCAGAGGGTCAGGATGGATCCGCAAGACCGGGGCGGTCCTCTCGATGGTCGTTGGGTCGGTGGGGACGGAGTGAGTTGCCGGCGGCGAGCTTCGCAGCGGAGGAGGCATTCGGGAGCATAGTGGTTTTGGGGCTGCTGTAGTTCCCTATCGAAATTGAGCAGGGGGAAGGGTTCAGGGGAGGAAGATAGGTCTTCTGGTGGAGAGAGTGGAGAGGGGGAGGCTCTGGTGGTGCCGGAGTGGTCGAGATGCCGGCGGCGGCTGTGTTTGCCGGAGAAGAGGAAGACGACCCCTCTGGTCTTTCTACTACCAAGGGAGGGTCAGTGAGGGCATGAGGGAAGTTCCTTGAGGGCTTGACGAGCTCGGGGCTTCCTTATATAGGCGATGGAGCTCGGTTCCGAGGCGGCCGGCGATAAGGACGACGGCGAACTGCCATTCTGTAGCTTGGGCGACGTGGCGGCGACGAGCGCTAGGGGACACGCTTGCGGATGAGCTCGCACTGCTCCAGGAGGCAGGTGGCAAGCGCTGGCGGCTTGGGCGGCACCAACCTAGCCGAGACGCGCTGCGGACGCCGGCGTGCCGCCAAGGGCTCTGACAGCGGTGATGCAGGCTGCCAGGGCGGCTTGGCGCGTTGCGGTGAGAAGGGGAGCACGTGGCGTGGCGCTACACAGCGGGGAAAAACCAGGGGCGCGACGTGGCGGCTCGGGCGCGGCACGTGCAAAACGCGCGCTCTGCTCGCGCCCAGAGCACGCACGGGACGTGTTCGACGAAATGCCAGGGCATGTTAGATGTCTCGGGTGAGGCTGGGGATTAGCAGACCAAGGTTAGGAGTAGCTAGGAGTCTATTGGACATGGTGGTTAGGCCAGGGAAGCAAGATCATTGTGCAAACTAAAACTCATGTCAAAATTGATCATGCCTACAGGGTGCTCGACAGAATGCCACATGCACCTTGGCATTTCTTGGAGTGGTCAAATCTTCTAGAGTGGGGTCTCTTTAGATGAAAGAGAGTGTGGTGAGGTTAGTTTGCCAAAAGGAAAAACTTGCTAGTGCAAGTTTTGCATAAGTTCAGTTCTGGACAGAAAGAACAGGGCATGATTGCATGTACTAAAATTGCTCCAATGAGTCCAACCTCTTGGACTTAAGGTTCTAGAAGGGAGGGCTACAAGTGGGAAAAGGAAACACAGCAATACGAGCAAGTTAAAAGATAGCTGTAGTACAATCCATCCAGTTGGACCAGAATGAAGATGAGGATGGTACACTCAATTTTTCCAAAGAACATCACTAGGTTATTGCAAAAAGTTGATTAATATACTCCTGTTGACTTCCCAAAATTTTGGTAGGAGTATTAAAGAATTATTTAAATGAGTTGTAGTGCAAAATTGCCCACTGGACCAGAGAAGAAAATTGGGTGTAGAGCTCAAAATATTCAATGAAAGAAATATCTTTTTGCACAAAAGTGATTTTAAAACATCACCTGACACCTGCAAATTTTGGTTGGAATTTTAAGTGACTTTACCAAATGGTTGTAGTTCAAATATGGCCATATAATCTTGGAAAACCATTTTTCAAAAAAATAAAGATCAAGCAATTTAATTATGTAATTAGTTCTACTAATAAAAGAAATTTTTTTCTTGAGAGGTTAAACAAGTCCAATAACATATTTGAAAAGTTTTCTTTTGGGGGAAAACTCCATAACAACAAGAGAGAAAAATGGTCCAAAAATCAAAAGGGAGCCCAGAAATAAAAATTTTAATTTCCTGGCAAAAATTAATTAACAAAACAAGGTAAAATTTTTGGGGTGTCACAACACTACCCCCGTTAAGAAAAATCTCGTCCCCGAGATTTGCTAAGAGCCGTTGTGAAAAACAAATACTCCACGGTTACGGGTTTTTGCAAGCAGTGTATGTGTTTGAGCGGTTGTGAGACTGCTGCCGTGGTGCTGTGTGAATAAAACAATCCATATAGTGAGAGGATAAACGATGCAGCAACTCAGGGAAAAGAAATCTCATTCCAGGATTTCGCGGTTACAAAGGTTTATCACAATGAAAACTACTCATATTAGTAGGAACTAAATACTCGACTTGTCGCACAAATTCGAGGTACCATGCATAAGTTACAACGTAATAATAAATGTTGAAATAACACACATAGCCGTGACGTCTAAAATGAGAATGGTAACTGGACAGGGTCTCGAGAAAAAGTCTCTGGCAATGGAATACACTCATCTTCTATTGGAGGGAGTGGATTGACCAGTCGATGTATGTGTCTCTTCGGGTCGGGCCTCAGTGGTCTACCGATGGCAATTTGAGGATTCAAATCAGCGAGACTCTGGAGATAATCCATTACTCGCTGGTTCAAGTGCTCTTGAGCGATGATATACTGGATAAGGTTGGCTAGCACTGGGTCTCTCTCAATCCGCCCACCGGGAAAAGATGCTACTCCTCCGGGTGCTGTACGGCTCGGAAAATAATAATATCCTCGTTCGTGGGCATAGGGTACTGTGGATCGAAGACGAGCAATCGCTTCCTTCGCAGCAGCTTCTATGGCCAGGCGTGGGATCGGCATAGATTTCCCCATGAAGGAAACCTCTGTTGGATCTTGGTTGGGGTCTACGGGAGGGATGTGTACCGCTGCCCAATATTCCGAGGTGGAAGGGGTGATTCTCGACTTGAACAGCTCGTACTGGGGTGGCTGGGTAGAACCCATGGTACTGCGGGTAAAGTCCCACAATATTTTGACAAAGGTACCCGGGGTTGCCTCTGGGGTCCTCAGATATATACCAGGGCTCGGCATGGCAAGAAAAGGTTGTGAGGGTGGTGCACAAGGAGTGGGGTGCTTGGTAAGGTCACGAGGTGGCCTTTTTATAGCACTGAAGCTGGGATCATTTTACCGTGGTGAAAGGTAGTAAATTTGCCAGCTTAGCTCCAAGGGTCGAGGTCAAAGCCACACATACATACTTTACTAAAGTGACGTATTACTGTGGGGTTGTCGGGGTGGTCTTGGTAGTTGTTCCCGGAAAATGTGCAACTATGCGCTGACAAAAATACGCAAGGCTACCATTAAAACAGAGGCACAACGACAGACTGCGTTTATATACAAGGTCGCACGATAGCAAGCGAGGATACCCTGAGACTCGGTACTACTCATACGGCTTAGTCTACCTCGTTTATGTCTAAACGGGCGTGCCTGGTGGATGTCGAGGCTTCTCCATGGGTTTCACTGTTGGAATAAGCGGGAGATGGTGGAGGAACTGCAGGGTCGGGGTAGCGATGATGACCATCGCGGGGATTATTAGCCACAATCCCGTTGGAGTGTGCTCCCAAAAGGCGACGAAGCACTTCTGGGGTCATCAAAGCATCTCGGTTGACGGCTGAAGCTGACCTCAGGGTCTTGATCGGGTGTCCGAACAGCACGACTGGGTTGTCGGCGTCGGGCTCGTCTTCTCCTCTTGCTGGGGCTCGACGAGCCAGCTCTCCACGAGCTGCGATCAGATCAATGGTGATCTGGTCGAACAGTGCCTCTAGTGCACTTACATAGCGCACTAGGTGCAATAATGCAGGATCCGTCTCGTGATCTCCGTGGGCAACTTGGGGTGGTCTACCATACCCTTCGCGTCTGGGGTAGTAGTAGAACGAGCGACAGTTAACTCTGGGCGACAACTGCTGGAGTTGAATTATAGCCTCTCGAGCAGCTAGCTGGATGGCTTGTGGCTCAAAGGAAGTTGTCCTTCCGGTGAACCTGTAGGGGCGTTCTGGAGATAGACCCCTACCGTAGATGTGCACAGTGGCCCAGAATTGACGGCTCTCACCGCTCATGGACCCTTGGTACACAACATATTCTGGGGGCTCTTCTAACGCGTAGGCACGACGGGTGAGGTTTGCGAGTATGGTCACAAAACCTCCAAGGTTGGTTGCTGTGGTTCCATTGTGCACGACGGGGCCTGGCATTATGGCTCAGCTTGGGGTTAGAGAATGTGTTGTGCTGGGTCGGGGCTAGCGTGCCCTTTTTATAGAAAAAGGGGACGGAGTCTTCCTTCGCACGCTTGTGAAGGAGACATCTTGGGTTCTGGTCACTAGCGCGGGATCGACAGGCTAGGTTGATAGGTTGGGCACCGACTGCCAAAAGTGTCGGGTCACTGTGTGGCTATCTTGCACGAGAAGCTTGGCTGGGTCTTGGTTAAGGTCTGGTGGGTCGGTTTGCCTAAGTTTTTCGACCTGGCTAAGATAGGATTAGCCAATGGTCAGCCTGGCTCTGATACCAAGTTTTTCACGACCGGTTTTCCAGGTATTAAATTCCAGAAACTGGCCGTTGTGCTCACCAACCCCAGGATAACCGTTAGCTGATGAGGCACCAACTTGATACAGAAATCCAAAGCAAAATACAACATATGTAGTACAAGACCATTCTGGCTTGTGAGTACAACAAATGGTTTCTAGTGGTTGATGGCGGAAGCGGTTTGTGGATCGTTAGCGTATATGGGATTCCATTTCCCACGGGAACAGCTGACCAGGTCAACTCCTATCTTCGCGAGGCTTCTAACATCATTACGAGGGTTCCGGGGCTGTCATGAAGGTCATTCCTCTCCGCGCAAGAAATCTGGCCAAGACAATAGCCAGGGACAAGCCAGTGAGTACTTTGAATGTACTCGCAAACATTACGAACACAGGTATAATATAACAATGATGTGCTGAAAATGTTTTATGCTCATGATGTCGGTCACAAAAGGTAATAAAATTTTCCGATGCATGCAAGCATGTTATTTATGAATATGCAATAACATAGTAGTATTTAAATAAATAACAAGCATGCCACAGTCGGGCGTCTTAGCGACACCACATAAAGGGCTTATAGAAGAAATGCCACAGTCGGGCGTCTTAGCGACACCACATAAAGGGCTTTTAAAAGAAATACCACAGTCGGACGTCTTAGCGACACCACATAAAGGGCTTATAAAAGAAATGTCACAGTCGGGCATCTTAGCGACACCACATAAAGGGCTTTTAAAAGAAATACCATAGTCGGGCGTCTTAGCGACACCACATAAAGGGCTTATAAAAGAAATGCCACAGTCGAGCGTCTTAGCGACACCACATAAAGGGCTTATAAAAGAAATGCCACAGTCAGGCGTCTTAGCGACACCACATAAAGGGCTTTTAAAAGAAATGCCACAGTCGGACGTCCGAGCGACATCGCAGAAAGGGCTTATCTCAATAATAAATAACAAGTGTGCCACAGTCAGACGTCTGAGCGACATCACAGAAAGGGATTATATCAAATGTAAATAATAAGATAGTCCACAACAAAAATAATTAATCATAATTATCACAAGTCACAAGTCATGATTCCAGTTCTGGTTTAACAGTTTCACCTCCGAAGACCAACACTAAGACCGACACTTGACCCAACCCAGACTGTAGTCCTTAACCATGGACACGGCTTTTCGAATAGGTTTAATCTCTGCAGAGGGTGTACTCTTTACCCACGAGTAACGGATTCCTTTAGTCTATCGGGACTAATTCCATCTACGGTCTTTTAAATGAAAACACACCTGACTTGCACACACCAGCTTAACTCACCGGTGTCTGGAATCACCCATGACACTCGTTAAGCAAAACTCTAAGTGGGGAGGCTACAACCTCGATTAGCATGGGATCACAAAATTTATACCGCGCGCAAAACTGGGGAAGCTACCCCCTCGGCTACAACGAAACACCCATGCCCCCTGACCGGATGACTGGCTTTAATCCATGGCCGTGGTACCCTCATCCCGGCCCCTCTGTACGGTGTGTGCTGGAAAGGGCTTGACAAATTACTGAACCGTACTCTACTTGTTGTAGAGACGAGTGGTAGTATGAAAAAAGTATGGGGGTTACTGGAACAAGACTCGATCTACGGTCGACTCAGGAGGTTTATAATCTTCCCTGCATGACATGTATAACAAAAATATTCCAACCAATTCAATCAACACTCATTATATCTTACTATGCCATACCAGACATACCCGTCCCAACGAAGACCGGCGACAAGCTCACGCCTACCTAAGGCAGAGGCTTTCCCGGATTCCTTTCCGGCATGCATGCAAGATACATGAGGATGATTACCATCACAAGTAAACTCACTTCCAAAAGCATGGAAATCACTAATATGCATCCATGCAAATAATCATATCACATGAAATAACAAGTCCTTCTAAATGAGGTGGTGTTATAAACGTGTCAACGAACACACCAAAAATATTATGTCGGGGTTCAGAATGTTTGCCTTTAATGTGTGGAAAAGCAGGGTGCACTCCAAAACTTTTGGCAGTCTTTCTCCTCTCTCCAAAATCCTATTTAAAAATATTTTTGAATTAACACACAAATTCAAAAACAGCACAAAAGTTGTTTGAAATATTTTTCAAATAAATCTTAAAATAAACTAGGTCAAATTTGAGAGAGGTAGGAAAAAGAATCAATTCATTTGGAGTTATATTTAAAAAGTTATAGCTAGTCAAAGTTTAGTCAAATCTGTTTTTAAAATAAAACAGAAAAAGGAAAACGTTTCAGGCAGAATACGTCTTCGAAGAAGGGGAGACGTACTCACGGGTTCGCGCTTCCACTTAAACACGTGGAGGCGGGGCTGGGTCGCTGACAGTGGGTCCCGGGGGCCCACTGGTCAGGTTTGACCAGTCCTTCTCTCCCTCCTCTTCCTCTGCCCGAACGGCGGCGAGGCAACGGCGATCAATGCCGGCGAATGGCGGCTCCCCGCGGGCTCCAGAGGGTCGGGATGGATCCGCAAGACCGGGGCGGTCCTCCCGGTGGTCATTGGGTCGGTGGGGACGGAGTGAGCTGCCGGCGGCGAGCTTCGCGGCGGAGGAGGCATTCGGGAGCATAGTGGTTTTGGGGCTGCGGTAGTTCCCGATCGAAATTGAGCAGGGGGAAGGGTTCAGGGGAGGAAGATAGGGCTTCTGGTGGAGAGAGTGGAGAGGGGGAGGCTCTGGTGGTGCCGGAGTGGTCGAGATGGCGGCGGTGGCTGTGTTTGCCGGAGAAGAGGAAGACGACCCCTCTGGTCTTTCTACTACCAAGGGAGGGTCAGTGAGGGCGTGAGGGAAGTTCCTTGAGGGCTTGACGAGCTCGGGGCTTCCTTATATAGGCGATGGAGCTCGGTTCCGAGGCGGCCGGCGATAAGGACGACGGCGAACTGCCATTCTATAGCTTGGGCGACGTGGCGGCGACGAGCGCTAGGGGACACGCTTGCGGATGAGCTCGCACTGCTCCAGGAGGCAGGTGGCAAGCGCTGGCGGCTTCGGCGGCACCGACCTAGCCGAGACGCGCTGCGGACGCCGGCGTGCCGCCAAGGGCTCTGACAGCGGTGATGCAGGCTGCCAGGGCGGCTTGGCGCGTTGCGGTGAGAAGGGGAGCGCGTGGCGTGGTGCTACACAGCGGGCAAAAACCAGGGGCGCGACGTGGCGGCTCGGGCGCGGCACGTGCAAAACGCGCGCTCTGCTCGCGCCCAGAGCACGCACGGGACGTGTTCGACGAAATGCCAGGGCGTGTTAGATGTCTCGGGTGAGGCTGGGGATTAGCAGACCTAGGTTAGGAGTAGCTAGGAGTCTATTGGACATGGTGGTTAGGCCAGGGAAGCAAGATCATTGTGCAAACTAAAACTCATGTCAAAACTGATCATGCCTACAGGGTGCTCGACAGAATGCCACATGCACCTAGGCATTTCTTGGAGTGGTCAAATCTTCCAGAGTGGGGTCTCTTTAGATGAAAGAGAGTGTGGTGAGGTTAGTTTGCCAAAAGGAAAAACTTGCTAGTGCAAGTTTTGCAAAAGTTCAGTTCTGGACAGAAAGAACAGGGCATGATTGCATGTACTAAAATTGCTCCAATGAGTCCAACCTCTTGGACTTAAGGTTCTAGCAGGGAGGGCTACAAGTGGGAAAAGGAATCACAGCAAAAGGAGCAAGTTAAAAGATAGCTGTAGTACAATCCATCCAGTTGGACCAGAATGAAGATGAGGATGGTACACTCATTTTTTCCAAAGAACATCACTAGGTTATTGCAAAAAGTTGATTAATATACTCCTGTTGACTTCCCAAAATTTTGATAGGAGTATTAAAGAATTATTTAAATGAGTTGTAGTGCAAAATTGCCCACTGGACCAGAGAAGAAAATTGGGTGTAGAGCTCAAAATATTCAATGAAAGAAATATCTTTTTGCACAAAAGTGATTTTAAAACATCACCTGACACCTCCAAATTTTGGTTGGAATTTTACGTGAATTTACCAAATGGTTGTAGTTCAAATATGGCCATATAATCTTGGAAAACCATTTTTCAAAAAAATAAAGATCAAGCAATTTAATTATGTAATTAGTTCTACTAATAAAAGAAAAGTTTTTCTTGAGACGTTAAACAATTCCAATAACATATTTGAAAAGTTTTCTTTTTGGGGAAAACTCCATAACAACAAGAGAGAAAAATGGTCCAAAAATCAAAAGGGAGCCCAGAAATAAAAAATTTAATTTCCTGGCAAAAATTTAATTAACAAAACAAGGTAAAAATTTTGGGGTGTCACAATGATGCCCATTGCATCCTCTGCGACCAAGTGCTTGAAACCCTGGATTAGCTTATCCTCCACTGCCCGTTCTCCCGAGAGATTTGGCACGAGATCTTCGCCTGGTGCCGAGCTCCGGTGCCTCTCCCTACGATGCCGACTGCTTCCTGGATTGGTGGGCGTTCATCACTTCCCAGGCTCCCGCAGGTTCTCGCAAGGGCCTTGCCTCCCTCACTCTTCTCACCGCCGGGTCCATCTGGCGCCACCGCAATGCTTGCATCTTCGACAACATGCGGCCTTCTATCACTAACCTGCTGCAGATGATCAAGGACGACGCTAGGTCCTGGGCTCTCGCCGGGGTGAAAGATATCGCGAATTTTCTCCCCCCCCCCTTGATGTAATTTAGGTTTGGGCTGAGCACCCCCTCCTTGTTCTGCTCATGTAGCTCTTCTCTACGCCCGCTGAGTGTACGTTGAGATGCTGCTACCCTTGTACCCAACTCTTGCTTTCTACCTATCAATGGAATGATACGCACCTTGCGTATTCGTGAAAAAAAATGATTACACTGAGGATGACGTGAGCTTCAATGGACGCGGCAGCTGTGCGTCAACTCCGGCGACAAATTGAGGTTGATAGAGGGGTAGGAGCTCCATAGGGAGAGGGCTTCGGATGGGAGGTGAGAGGGGAATGCGCAGGGGGTTTTATAGGGGTCAGGGAAGGACGGAAGAGGGAGATCAGGCGTCGCATGCTGACGTTCAGTTCATCGGTTTCTAATGGAAGATTATGGCAGTTATGTGTGAGATAAATTGTCTGAATAGACTCGTGGAGGGATGGGCAGTAACTTTCGTGTTTATTGCAAGATGAAACGGTGACTAGACTTGATGGAGTAGGAAGCAGAAGGTTGAGCGGCCATGGCGTTTCTAAGTTCTGTACGTGTACGTGCTGGAGGGGGAGATGACCGAGTTGGGTCGTGGAGAGGCTGGGCCGTCATGGGCCTTGGTTGCACATCATTTATTTTTGTTAATACCTTTGTTGCACAGAAAAACTTTAAATATAAGAATTATTTGTGTGCAGAAACTACTATTAACATTTTATGGCATAATTGAATTACTCAAAAATCAATTTAGATTTTGCAAATTCCCAAAATGATAATTGTGCAGGTTTATACATTTCCAAATATATCGTTGGAGAAGTCATATTATCTCCTCTCATTATTTTTGTTTGGGTTATTTGGAAATATTTAAATGACACTAAAAGGTCCCAAATAAATTCCACATTAAAAATCCAAATAACAAATAAATCTTCTATGAAATATTTATCCATCATATTTGAGAAGGTCATCTTATTCTCACTCCATAGTATCGAGCATGGTTTCAAAATATTCCAAAACAAGGAAAATTGTTGTTTTGAATTTTGGAATAAAATTTTCAACCAAGATTATTTATCAGATAAAAGATTATCCAACTTTTATAACATGGTTTGAAAAAGTTTTAAACAAGGACTCAAAAAGTTTTAATTTCTCAAGAAAATCAATGCAATCCAATCAATATTATATTATTTATTAGCATGCCAAAATTTTAAAAAAATTGGGATGTTACAATCCAATATGATTCCAACCCATTGTAACTTCCGGCCCATGTATGGCCCATGATGTCTTTCGGCCCATACGAGGCCCTTTGTAACCCTGGGCCCTTTAAAGGCCCGAGATGAAACTGGCCCATAATGAACAGTGTATCGCTTTATACCCATTAATGGCCCATTATTTCGTCGCCGTTTCCAGCCCATGTTAACTTTCGGCCTTATAAGGGCCCATTTATTCTTCGGCTCATTTCCAGAATTCGATTACTTATGGCCCGTTACTGGCTTGTTCCGCTTGTGGGCCAAATTCAGCCCATGGTTACAGTCGGCCTGTTTGTGGCCCGTTAACCCGTTGGGCTGTTTTCATAGCGTCATCAAATACGGCCTATTAATGGCCCGTTATGGTCGCGACATAAAATGGACGATTTCCACTCTAGCCCGTTTAAGGCCCATTTTGCGGACCGTTATTGGTCCACGAATAGTACGGCCCATATTTGGCGAAACGATTATACGACCCGTAGAAGGCCCATAGATGACATGGCCCGTAGAAGGCCCATGGATCCTACGGCCCGTAGAAGGCCCATGGATCCTACGACCCGTAGAAGGCCCATGGATCCTAGGACCCGTAGAAGGCCCATGGAATGTACAGCCCGTGGAGGGCCATGGTCACTACAAAAGGTAGCAGGACAATGGTTACAATAGTCCGTGTGTTGCCATGGTTATTCTGGCCTAGTTATAAAAATAGGTTATCGTGGCCACTAGAAAAACACGAAAAAAGAACTGCAGTGACTACAAGCAAACAACTAAACAAGACAATAAGGAAATAAATAGCAAGCAACTAACGCTAGGCTATTACGACTAATACACATATTACATCCACTGGGCATCAAAGTTCGCCACCAGTGCAAATATAGGGAACAAAGCAGCATATTACATACACTAGCCATCTAAATTGGCCGGCAGTGCAAATAAATGCGGCAGTAAAACAAGACCATAACTGAAACAACTTCAGAAGAGCTCAAGAAAGGTTATCCCGGGTATCCACCATGTTGGCAATAAGCTTAGCAAGCTTATTAGCTTTGTCCTGTTTGACGCTAAAATCCTCCAACACTTGTTGTTGCACCAGAAAGTATGCATCTGAGTGCTCCAGGGACTTCCGCAGTCCTTCGGCTTCTTGTTGCAGCATAGCTGATCGATGTCTTTCAGCTTATAGTTGAGACTCAAGAAACCAAACTGATTCAGAGAGTGAGTCTGAATACCTTATGCCAGCGGTAGTGGCCAGTAACTCGAACACTAAACCAAGACAGGACTTTTGGGTTGTCTCACTGTCTTCAAGATAGGTTTCCCTAGTTGTTTTATCAGCTTTGTTGGAGACCAACAAGGATGTCTCACTATCCTGAACCTTACCTGCATTACTTCCTTTACCATTGCTTAATAAGGCAGTCTTCCCCAATATTCTGTCAACATTCTAAAAGAAGAAACAAGCAGACACATAACAGGCTTAGCATGTACTAGTATATGGAACTCATTTCGGTGAACCAGTTCATTAGTAAGGTGGAGAGGATTAAACTACTAAGTCTTCTATTGCCAAGTAGTACATAATAAAATCATCAAACAAACATATATCTATGTCCTATGGTCACTGCATTGTCTTGCCAAATCAAAATAGAGACATGGTTCAAATCATATCAGTTCAAGACAAAGCAGCACTGAAAGAATACAAAGCGTGGGAAACTACACGGCATAACAAGATTTCAGATGGTACCACGGGTCTACAAGTACAACAACACTATTGGCTCTGTTGTGATGCTAGTAATGTGCATGATATGAGAAGTCAACTGTATACACAATTGAAATTGAAATCAATAGAGCTATTTATAAGAGCAAACGTGTTAAAGAAACATGCGTAAACATACCTGTTGTGCAATTGGAGTTTCGATTGGATCCTTCAATTTAAGTTTGTATGGGTAAATACAGTGATACAAGAGCAAAGCAGTATGCACGATAGCAATGGAATCTTAAATGAGAACAATTGTTCGTCAGTTTTAAGCACTTGTTCTACATGAACAGAGTACAGTAAGACACAAGTATATAGTACTTAAAAATAAAAAATGAGCTCATAGACCTTACCACATTCTTGGTTCGGGAGCAGTACAGAACAAGACGTTCTCAGTCATCGTCCAGTAAATGTGTCTCTGGAGAATGTAAGGGAATTTGAGGAGTTTCTTTGCCAGTGAAGTAGGTTTTCTTCAGGTAATTCCGATGCTGCCACCAAGCATTCTTGAAGATAGCAGAGGTATTAGCACAGGTTACCTCATCCTAAGTTTCCAAATCGGTCCTTCTCTATATAGAAAAATGGGAAAAAATGTTGTATTATAACCATCATGGAGGTAGAATGTATGGGACAAAGCAAAGTAATTGCCATGAATAACATTACTTACACATAACTCCTGGAAAAACACCTGCAACTGGCATTTTCCTTCATCTTTAATATAATATTTCCATGATGGGAAGATACGCACATAGGATTTAACAACATCAAATGCGATAGATGCTAAACTATGAATGGTTGGTTGTGCTTCCTCCACAGGAATAGGTGTACTAACTGGTGGAGTTGGGGTTCACCATGGTAGTACTGGCGCTTTGGGCACTGGAGTTGCCTTACTAACTGCTCTTGTTTGGGAGCTCTGTGGTGGAGATGGTGTTGTGTCAATAGGAACTAGGTTACTATCTGCTGGGATTGGGGTTAGATTGGGTGAAGCTGGTTCTCTGTCCATCGCAGTAGGGGTACAATCCGCGAGAGTCTAGGTTATGTGTGGTAGGTCTGGTTCTCGTGCATGTACAACCAGAGTGCTATCTCCACCAAGAGGTAGCACTGTTTTATTTGAAGACCATGTTTTTACTCCGCTAGATACTGCCATCACCCGCTCCAATTCAAATGGCTGATAAACAGGAAACATAGTTGAATGTACAGACATTGTATGAGAGACAGATGCAATAGATAGTGTGGAAAAATAGGGCATGACAGAGTTGACATGTATATTGTTTAACTAAAAAGGATAGCATTACATAATTTCAGATATATGATGTCTATCTAAATTGGATAGCATAGCATGACATAATTCAAACATATGATGACCAACTAAACAAGATGGCATCAGATAATTATATGATGTCTTTAGTAAACAGGTTCGCATGACATAATTCACATACATGTTATCTAAGTAATTAGAATCGCATGATTTAATTCACATATGTGATTTATATGCTAAGCAAAGGGCATTTGCATATATGATGTCTAAACTTTGAACTAAGAACATGGTGTTGAATATTGTGTATATGATGTCTAAATTATGCAATGCAAGACACCATATGCATGATATGAGCAGTATAACCATGCCAAGTTAGAGCATACAGCTCGGTGAAGGAATAGGACTGGTCATCTGTCTCTGGAACCATCTCTGAGGAGCTATCGGGACCCAGCAAGAGATCTGCTTTGACAGGTAGCACTGTCTGCTCTGAAGACCTTGTTTTCACTCTAGATTTTTTCATCACCCACTCAAATGGCTGATTCACAAGAAGAGTAGTTTAATGTACAAACATTGTCGAAAAATGGAAATGTAATGAAGAAAAGGATGGGCAAGATATCATTCAAATATATGATGCCTAGTTAAACAGGATGGCATTACATATTTCACATATATTATGTCTAGCTAAAACAGATGAGACTGCATAATTCCCATATATGATATAGAAACTAAACAGGTGGCATTACAGAACATGTCTAAACTGACATATATGATGTCGAAAGTAGGCACTACAAGGCAACATATGCATGATATGGCTATCATCATCATGCCAAGTTAGAGCAAACACCTTGGGGATAAATAGGAGTGGTCAGCTGCGTCTGAATCCGCCTCAGAACAGATATATTCCTCTGGATTACAATCTGGGGAGGGGGGAAGGTTTGCCATTGAACCCACCATAGAGCAATGTTTGAATGTCATTGTATTGCCACGCAAAACTCTTCTCTTTTTCTCTACATGTTCAGCATGACAGTGTAAAATATCTGACATGCATACGAAAAAAATATAGTGAGATTATGTAAGGAGAGCATGCAAAAATCTAGAGTTATGGTAACAACCAGTGGATGGATCCGAAAATAATGATGGCAGGCTGATGATAGCTTTAATTTAATAAAAAGACAGATGATGATTGCTTTACTATTTGTTTCCCACCCAAGATGAACAACATAGGCATAGATACTATTCATTGCTACCTTGATATGTGCCAGATAATAGACAGAGATACTATTCATTGCTGCCTCGATATGTGCCCCAAAATTAATTTTAAAACTCAAGTTTGAACGTTAATTTGGACCTGACTTGGAGTCTAAGAGGTGAACATGACGATAAAAAACCAGGTAATATTAAGCAATGCATAACATAAGCAGAAACAAAAGAGCGTGACCTCTCTTGTGGTCCTGTGTACTCCTTGGGTTCATCTGCTGAGTCGATGATGGTGATGTCGTTGCGGTGGGTGTCGGCAGGAGGGAAGGAGATCTGAGGCGGCGAAAGATGGTCAGGAGTCATGATGTCTGGTTTGGTGGATGCTTCTGTCGATGGAGCAACTCAGGTGAGGTGGACGATGTTGCGGCAGGAGCAGTACAAACCACACAAAGTTTTCTTCGACACCTACATGTAACTGAAGTAATTTTGTAAGGGCTCCTTTGGCTTGCAGGATTCTAAAAATGCAGTGATAGGAAAAACACCAGAATAGGATAGGAATGCACGCGGGAAACAGAGCATTTGTAAACACAGGATTTCTATCAACTAGGTGTTTGGTTCATAGTTATTGGAAGAGCAGAGGAATGCAAGTAAACATGGCCAAATTAAAGTGAAACCATATGAAAGCGTGTACAGTTAGAATGTTACTCTGCCACTAATGCACTTGGTCTTGTTTCCATGCATAGGATTTTGAAAAGTAGGTCTAGGTGGATGTTCTGCTCCATTCCTTTCAACAAAATGCATGAATAATTGAATAGTAGAGTGCCATAGGAAAAATTCCTATTGCTATGTTTTTCCTTTAGTTTTTCCTTTGACCCAAAATAGCCCTAATGGATGGACATGAATGTAGAGTAATAAGTGATGCGATAAGCGCACGACCACTTTGCCATAGCCGTGTCGACCTCAGCATAATTGGGTTGGTCGCTGAAGAAGTTGAGGCAGAGGTGGCAGTCGGAGGTGTGGAAGAAGATCTGAGGAATCTGTAGACGGCGTCCAGGCCACTACTATGTTGTGATGGATGGTTCCGTTGTTGGAGCAGCTGCAGTGTGCCATAAGACGTCGAGGCTGAAGCAGTACAAGACAAACATCATTAATCTCAAGTGGGATTCTAATAGCATCTCCAATAGATGATGTAAAGTACATTACCAAAAAGTGATAGATGTAAAATTTACATCACTAAAAAACACCTGACTACAACAGATGAGGTAAAAACTGTTGACTCTGGACTTAACTGTCGAAACTGAAATTTACTGTGGAATCTGAATGTAACTATCGAAACTGAATGCACTGGTAGCAGAGAGGCACTTCGCATGTAGTTTAAGCCGCTCGAGCACTAGTAGTAGAGAAATAGTGATCTAAATCAGCAGGCGATCGGCGGGGAACACAGTAGCAGATAGTAGCCAGAGCAGCGGCGCCTGGAGGAGCAGCGCGAACTAGAGCCAGAGCAGCAACTCGTGTAGCTGCATCAGCCCATGTACCAGCATCAGCAGCACGAGCGAAAGCAATAGCAGAGTAGCAGCATGAGCTAGGGGGAGAGTAGAGCAGCAGCGCGAGCAAGGACCGGAGCAGCAGCAGCGTGAGCGAATGAGAGCCGGAGCAGCAGCAGCAGCGCGAGCAAATGAGTGAGAGCCGGAGCAGCAGTAGTAGCGCGAGCGAGAGCCGGAGCAGTAGCAGCAGCGCGAGCGAGCGAGCGAGAACTGCAGTAGCAGTAGCAGATCCGGCTGGTATGAACGCCGTCGCCGAAGGAACCTCGCACTGGGGGAGAGCCGCCATGGAGATGTCACCCGTGGTTAAGGCTTTGAGGTAGTCGCGCCATGGGGGTGCGGTATGGAGCACCCACAGCGGCGGGAGGTCGAGTTAAGTAGAAGTTGTGATGCAATGACTGTACAACCTCTTTGGTGGCGCCGAGTAGGCCTCGACTTCGTCCGAGGAGTCGGTGAGGATGTTGCAGTTCCGGTGGAGCAGGTTAAGGCGGTGCTGTGGGGATGGAGCAGCCGCGATAGATCAAGCGATCATCGGAGTAGCTCCTTGGAGGTGGAGGATAGGGCGGCTGAACCGGCAGGATGACGGATCCTCATCCGGGGAGGTGGATGAGGGACGTCAAGCTGTTGTGGTGGACGACGTCGCGGGGGAAGAGGCTCCGGCTAGGCAGCGATGAGGTGGTGGACGGAGGAGGGTGGGGTTTTGCGGCTGGAGCAGAGAGGTTATGGCGGCCTGGGATTTTGAATGGCGAAAAGGGGGCGATGGAAGGGGCGAACCATGACTTAGGGACGCGCTTGTCCAAAATGATTACTATAGAGATAGATATGAACTCGCATTCAAATTTTTGAGTACACTTGATGTTGATTCCAAATAATAGTACATGTCATGTACTAACTAGATATTCATAATCTAAACCATGCTCCATACATACACCATGTTTATCACACAAAGTATAGTGCCCCGCCCCCTACATTATGACAAGTATTTAGCCCTAAGCTACAAAAGCCACACATTAACCCAAATTATAATCAATGTTCTATATATTATATGTAGTATAACATGTTAATAACCACACCATGTGTATCACCATTATATATATATATATATATATATATATATATATATTCATTCATGCATGTGTCACTTTAAAACACTCTGATATCTTCTTCAAATATTTGAATCCACTTTTTTATAATAAATTATGATCTCTGTTCGTCTTTTACACCTTCATGATCCTATTGTCTTTGTAGCTATGTGGCACCCCGGCTCAAAGAAACCGGA
>NC_041387.1:221075395-221111875 GCF_002162155.2 Triticum dicoccoides | reverse complement strand
GGAAGGGGCGAACCATGACTTAGGGACGCGCTTGTCCAAAATGATTACTATAGAGATAGATATGAACTCGCATTCAAATTTTTGAGTACACTTGATGTTGATTCCAAATAATAGTACATGTCATGTACTAACTAGATATTCATAATCTAAACCATGCTCCATACATACACCATGTTTATCACACAAAGTATAGTGCCCCGCCCCCTACATTATGACAAGTATTTAGCCCTAAGCTACAAAAGCCACACATTAACCCAAATTATAATCAATGTTCTATATATTATATGTAGTATAACATGTTAATAACCACACCATGTGTATCACCATTATATATATATATATATATATATATATATATATATATTCATTCATGCATGTGTCACTTTAAAACACTCTGATATCTTCTTCAAATATTTGAATCCACTTTTTTATAATAAATTATGATCTCTGTTCGTCTTTTACACCTTCATGATCCTATTGTCTTTGTAGCTATGTGGCACCCCGGCTCAAAGAAACCGGAATGCCCTGTATTCCAGCCCGGAGATCGAGATGAAGTCTTCTGGAATACGACACTGCTTGACATAGAAAAAATCAGCTCTTATTGCAAAGGATGAATACAAATGTCTGGTGTTACAAAGGATCACATCAACACGGGACACTACGCATGTGAAACTACACTAGCTCTATGCTAGCAGTAGAACAACTCGTAGCAGCGGAAAATCTTCTAGCAGCGGAACAATGACGAAGGTGGTGAACTCCACTCTGCAGGGACTCTGGCTGGGACACAATCTAGCTCACACGAACAGAAACCACAACAAGCAATCAATCAAGCATGGCATCACCTGCAGTCTAGCATAACACGCCAGGTCAGTACATTGAATGTACTTGCAAGCTCACAACAACCAAAAACATCAAGGCAAGACAACAACATAGCATTAAACAGATTAATTAAATTAACAGCTACCATGATACGAAAGCAACTACTAATCATGATATAAAACTACTAGCATACGGATAAACCAACATCTCAATCCCAACAACAATCTAACTCTTGGCTAACCAGCCAAGCAATATACCATCTCGATCACCTCATGATCCACCTGATCACCTCGTGATCAAAACATCCACATGATCACCTCGTGATCAAAACATCCACATGATCACCTTGTGACCACATCACAAACTGAATGATCATCCTCAAGATCATCTCAACATCATCATCAACATCCTGCCAAATTGTTACTGCTCACACATATAAACATATAAACCATCTATAAGTCATTCCGTCACACGAGTGTTGATCGAACGGTGTGACCTAGTACGAACTTGTGCCCATGACCGAGGACGCGTCTATCGATAGATTAAACACACACTCTACAAAGGTAGCGCACTGTACCCACACCACGGAACCCATGGCCTCGCACTCCCATTCGGGTGGACCAATGGTGTTCCGACAAAACCGACCTAATGCCATGACACTCTCCCGGCCACTCCGACCAACACCCCCTTTGGGTTCAGTCCTGGGTGGCCCCATGCCTACAAAAGGCATCAACGGCCACCGTCGTGGCAAAACAAAAACGGTCCCAAATAGGGACAAAAAGGCGCCTAACAACAACTATGGGCACACTAGGTTAAGTCTACTTACCGGGCCAGGGTACCGCATGCCCATAACCTTCCCTCGTTGGAGGCACCGGCGAGAGGCACGGCAATAGCATCGCATTAGGGCCTTCCCATAAAAGGAAAATGTGGTTGCACTTTAAAAAGCCTGGTTCGGTGGCACTAGACCAACTTAATGACGGAATTTAACCCCAAAAATATAACTGTGATAACTGATACTCCGATATCAACTATCAACCTGTAATCCAAGTCATAGAAATATCCAACAACTAATCCAACACATAATATCAACATACCAACTTACTCCGAGGAAAACCAAACACTACGAGCATGCTGAAACCAAGAACGATACTACTACTACTCAATATCAAGAACAGCTATCCAGCTAAGATATATATGAAAACATCATCTCTGAACACGTTCTCCAAAACATGATGTCAACTAGCATCATGATGAAAATAATTCTAGCCACTAATAATCCAAAGGCAGCATGACATTCAAAGTGATACTCCAAAATATAATCCCAGATACCAACATGAAAATAATCACAACATAAGCCACTAATAATCCAGAGGCAACACGTCATCCACAGAAGTTGCAAAATATTAGTCCTAGAACTCCAAGAAACATCATGGCTATAGCAAGTTAAAAATAATACTCCGAGAAATGCCATGACAACTCACAAGTAGCTAATGCAATATTTTAAATAAGTTCAAATAAAGAAACCCATGTCACTGCATTGCAATCATGCAAATGGAGGGTGTGGATTGCCTGGGGTGGATGAAATCACCAGGACGAAGTGCGGGAAGCTCGCGGAAAGAATTGCCGGAAAACATTCTCTCTCGGAGGGGGATGAATAAGCGCAAGGGAAAAATGGTCATTTTTAGAATGTCAACACATGATGAAAATGTGACCAACTGAACTGGCTTGATGAAATGAAGAAGTGGGATTTGGAATCACCTCAGTCGGAGTTACGAGTGAAAAGTTGTGGTTGTTCACTTTTTAGGCAGAAAAGGGGCTAAAAAGTGAACATTCACAATATAATCACTTTGGTTGGCTGGGCTGAAAAAAGAGAAAGCGTCTTTCAGAAGTGCGCCTTCATATCAGAGAAAACGCACTTTGGTCTAAACAAGCACGAAAATACGCTTTTGGAAAACCGAAGACGTAATCCAGTTGATTACGCCTCCACTTATCCACGTCAGCGTACCGGCGGGTCAATGCTATGTGGACGACAGGCGGGGCCCAGGGGCAGGGTCGTCGTCGTCTTCATGTCGCTCGAGCTCGCCCGCGGTCCAGGGGGAGGGGCGTGGAGCCGGCGGCCCTCCCGGCGCCACCAGCCACCTCCAGCGACGCTGCGGCCACTGGAGTGACCAGGGAGACGAGATGCAACCACCTGAGGGGTTTGCCCACGCCGGGGAGCAGCGGAGCAGGCGGAACAATGGCCACAGCAGAGGATCACTTCAGGCATTGATGGACTTGGTGTTGCAGGGCTCGGGCAGAGGAGAGGGACGGCGAGAGAGCTCCGCCAGGGTCTGGTAGGTACCCTGGTGGAGGAGAAAGTGGCAGAGGGGCTCGGCCTTGAGCAAATCGAGGAGAGTGGCTGTGGTAGCCATGGTGGCAGAGGGAGGCGAGGAGAGGCTCCGGGGCTCGGGAAAGATGTTGGATGGGGTGCTAGGAGAGTGGTGAGGAGCGTGGGATGCTCAAAGCTAGGTATTTCCAAGTTGAAGTTGCTTATTGTTAAATGCAAGAACATAATTATCTTCCTTGACAAACTAGAGGAATTAAGGCCCTTGTCCAGGCAGGAGTTTAACTTTAGGAAGATTGTTAAGTTGCATGTGGAGCACCTGTCACATCTGCAGTTCTTATATTGGAATAAAGATGCACCATCGGGCACATTAAAGTTGGTGAGGAGAACACCAAGTTCTTTCATGCAATGGCAACTGAGAGATTTAGAAGAAATTCTATTGCCAGCCTGAAACTTCTTGATGGAACTGTAACTTCTGATCACTCCCAAATGGAAGGAGTTATTTTGGCTGCTTTTAAAGGAAGAATGGGCACCTCTAGGGGTATTACTATGGGTTTTGATCTAAAATCTTTGTTGTAGCCTATGCCAGGTCTGGAGACTCTGACTAAACCTTTCACTGTGGAGGAAATGGATAATGTGGTCAAGCATATGCCTATGGATAATGCTCCTGGAGCTGATGGCTTTAATGGTTTATTTTTCAGGAAGTGCTGGCACATTATCTGTAAGGAGTTCTATGCTCTGGCTCAGGATTTTTATGATGGTAGGGCCAAGCTTGGAAATATCAATGGTTCATACATCACTTTGGTTCCTAAAAAATCATCTCTAAGGCTGTTGGGGACTTTAGGCCCATTTCTCTCACAGGTATGGGAGTTAAGTTCTTGTCCAAAATGGCTGCTAACAGATTCCAGGGGTTAATCATGCTTTGCATACACAAGAACCAGTATGGCTTCATCAAATCCAGGAATCTTCAGGACTGCATTGGTTGGACACTGGAATATCTTCATCAGTGTCACCAGTCTAAGAGGCCAATCTTAATTTTGAAGCTTGATTTTGAAAAAGCTTTTGACTCAATTGAGCATGAGGCCATTGTAGAGATTATGAAGCACAAAGGTTTCAATGCCAAATGGATTGACTGGGTCATGCAGCTACTTTAACTGGTACTTCTTCTGTTCTTTTGAATGGGGTGTGTGGCAAGCAATTTAAGTGCAAAAAAGGAGTCACGCAAGGGGATCATGTGTCCCCCCTTCTTTTTGTCCTTGCTGCAGATCTTCTTCAGTATGTAGTGAATGCCATGCTGCATAGATGTAAAATACAGTTGCCCATTCCTTTCCATGACAAGGATTTTTCTATTGTCCAATATGCAGATGATACACTGCTCATTGTTCCTGCTGATGAGGCACAGTTGTTGGCCCTAAAGAAAATGCTCCTGGTCTTCTCCCAATCCACTGGACTTGATGTGAATTATCACAAATCCTATATGATTCCCATTAATGTTAGTCAGGAAGAAACTGTTGGGCTGGCTGCTATGTTTGGCTATTAGGTGGGCACCCTACCCTTCACCTATTTGGGCCTCCCTATTGGAACAGCCAAAGCTAAGATGTCTGATCTTATGCCACTTGTTGATTGTATGGAAAGAAGAATGTCTGCTAGCTCTTCCTTCCTTGCTCAAGGTGGCAGATTGCAATATTTGAACTCTGCCCTGTCCTCTTTGCCCATTTTCTTCCTCTGTAGTTTGCTAATCAACCCAGGCATTCTGAAGCAATTGCAAAGAATTCAGAGGCAATGTCTTGGGAGGAAAAACAGGCAGGAACATGCTTCCTCCCTTGCTGCTTAGGACCTTATCTGTAGGCCAAAGAACAAAGGAGGGTTGGGCATCTTAAACCTAGGTATTCAAAATGTTGCCCTTCTGATGAAGCACCTGCACAAGTTTCTCAATAGAGCTGATATCCCCTGGGTTAATCTTATTTGGAGCTCTTACTATCATGGTCTAGTGCCCCAACGAACTGCCCCTTGTGGCTTCTTTTGGTGGAAGGAAATTCTCAAGTTGCTTGATCAATTCAGAGAGTTTTCCTGGGTCCAGGTTAACCAAGGAGATACTGCTCTGTTCTGGTTTGATAAATGGAAAATTGGTGATTCAGTGCTGCCTCTACAGAACAGATTCCCAAGGCTTTTCTCTTATGTCAAGGACCCTAAGGTTTCTGCTAAAGATGGCCTTCTTTGTTCTGATCTCATTGACTAGTTTAACCTCCCTTTGTCTGAGCAGGCTTTCCAGGAGTTCAACTCTTTGTAGTCCCTCATTGTTTCACATGAGGGAAATCCCAACTCTAAGGATGTTTGGTTTTGCAATGGCTCTAACAAACCTTATACTCCAAAGCTCTTTTACAGTGCCATGCACTCTAACCTCTCCTTCAACCAATTACTGTTGTGGGTGTGGAAGAGTTGATGCACGATGAAGATTAAAGTGTTTGCTTGGATACATATCATGGACAGATTAAACACAAAGGATATGGTGGAGAGAAGGCACTGGCATATTGATGATGGGATACAATGCGTTCTCTTCCCAACTCAGACTCGGGAGGATAGAGACCATCTTTTCTTCACATGTAATTTCAGTCAATGTATATGGACTTACTTGCAGATTGATTGGGGTTTGGGCACTACTATGTCTGAAATTGTCGTTCATGCTAGGAGGGATTTTGCCAAACCTTTCTTTGCTGAGGTGGTCTTCACTGCATGCTGGAATATCTGGTTGATAAGGAATGGAAAGGTGTTCAGAAAGGAGAGGCCAAGTTTTAACCGTTGGAGGAGTGCTTTTATCAATGATATGTACCTGCTTGCTCATAGAATCAAGCCTAGACTCAGGGATGATCTAGTTAGGTGGGTGACTTACCTGCCCCCTTGATGTATTTTTCTTTCACCTCTTTCTGTAATTAGGTGAGTAGTCCATTCCCCCCTCTTTCCCCCACCGGACCCCTCCTCTCCTTCGCGAATTTGATCTCGAAGTCACACACGGTCACCGCTGCATCTCCGTCGTTGACGCGCCCACCGGCCCGTCCGGCGTGCGGGAGTATGTCCTGGAGGTCCACCACCCTCATCTTCATCCATTCTGGGCGCCTCATCAGCCCAGGGAGCCGCGTAGCCGACGCGTCTTCGTCTTCTTCCTCCGGTCACCGCATCTCGCCGTCACCACCGCCTCTCCGACCCATCAACGGCCTCCCCGATAACGCCTTTCACCTCGTGGTGAGCTCCTCTCCCCGCCCCCTTCTTCCCGCCTAGATTCGTTGCCGTAGCCACCGACCGCGAGCTCGTCCGAGCTGCCGCGTACGTACATATGTGGTACTGCCGCTGCTACTCCTGCTAGCTTCTTTGCTAGCTGCTGGTGATTTGCGATGATGCTGCCCTGCTGTTGTTGCCTCCGCCGATGCTCTATTGCATCTACAGTTGCTGCTTGGCTGCTGCTGCTATGCTGCCTTGCTGCTACTCCGCCGCATGTCGCCTGCTGCCGCCGCTGCCTACTGCATCGCTGCTCCTCCACCTGTTGCACGCACTCGCTGGCTGGGCTGCCCCCACACATGCCGCACTGTGCCCGCCCCCCTGCGAGCCCCGCACTCAGCCACTGCATGCCCGTGCGCCTGTGTGCACGCGAGCACATCCGGGCCTTGCCGCCGTGCCTCTGGCCTGCCGGCAAGTTTAGGCCTAATGGCCATTGCTAATTGGGCCCTGTCCCTGGTTAATTAGGGTAGGCCTAATTAACTTAGCCCAAAACATCCCCGCTGTTAAAAAACACACACACTCTTTGGTATTACATGTGTCTATTACATGCAGGCCCCTTTGACCCAGTTGACTGGTCAACATTGACCCAATCAACGCTGACCGGACTTGCTGACTGGGCCCCTGGCGCCCACTGTCATACACCTAGGCTAGTGTAGCAATAGGTAGCAAAAGTGTATTCTGCTTTTATTTTCGAATTAAAGTAAATCCAGAAATTACAATATATTAATAAACCTTTGAAATTTAATAGGAAATAAACCGTAAGTCAGATGAAAATACTTTTCACATGAAAGTTGCTCAGAATGACGAGACGAATCTGAACACCTGGTCCGTTCGTCCGCCACATGTACCTAGCATAGCAAATGTCGAACCTTTCCCCTCCAGTTCATATGTCTGACAGACGTTCGGAACCGGGAAAACTTTCTCGGATGTTTTCCCCCTTCGCCAGTACCGCCTAGCACTACGTTAGAACACCTATAACCTCGCTTATTGTCTTGTTATGCATATGTTTGTGTGTATTTACTGTTTCTCCCCCTCTTCTCTCTGGTAGACCCCGAGACCACTGCTGATACCCCTGTGATCGACTATGTCGACGATGACACTTCTTCTCTTTCAGCGGAGCTTCCAGGCAAGCCCCCCCCCCCTTGATCACCATATATCGCCTATTACTTCCCTCTACTGCTTGCATTAGACTAGTGTAGCATGTTACTATTTTGGTTAATCCTATTCTGTTGCATAGCCTGTCATTGTTGCTACACTTGTTGATACCTTACCTGCAATCCTAAATGCTTACTTTAGGATGCTAGTTTATCATCTGTGGCCCTACATTCTTGTCCATCTGCCATGCTATACTATCGGGCCGTGATCACGGGTTTATACTATACTTACATACACAATATTCAAATGGTGACTAAAACCGGTTCGGCTCGTAGAGTACCCGCAAGTGCTTCAGAGATGGGGGATGAAGGGGCAGGTGGTTCCATCCAGGTAGTGATGGGCCTGGGTTCCCGACAACCCCCTGATGGTTACTTTGTGGCGGAGCAACAGGGCAGGTTGAGACCACCTAGGCGAGAGGTGGGCCTAGCCTTGGTCGATGTTCGCGGTTACTTCATAATAACACGCTTAACGAGATCTTAGTATTTGAGCTGAGTTTGGCCACTAGCCTATACGCACTAACCAACTACATGGGAACAGTTATGGGCACTCGATGTCGTGGTATCAACCGAAGCCTTCTTGACGTCAGTGACTGAGCGGTGCGTGTCGGGTTGGACTAGAATGCCTGCTCTTTTATAAGGGAGGCTAGGTCTGCTCACCGGCCACGTTCGCAACATGCAGGTGTGCAATGGGTGATGGGCCCAAACCCCTGCGTGCATAGGATTTAGACCGGCATGTTGACCTCTCTGTTGTGCCTAGGTAGGGCGGCGACGTGTTGGTCTTCCTAGGCTGGGCATGACCCAAGAAAGTGTGTCCGGCCAGAGGGATCGAGCGTGTTGGGAATTTTGGTGCACCCCTGCAGGGAAGTTTATCTATTCGAATAGTCGTGTCCCTCGGTAAAAGGACGATCCGGAGTTGTACCTTGACCTTATGACAACTAAAACCGGATACTTAATAAAATACACCACGACAAGTTCCACAGACAACCCGGTGATCGCTTTCCCACAGGGCGACGAGGGGAGGATCACCGGGTAGGATTATGCTATATGATACTTGGTGAACTTCAAACTACTCTCTTCTACATGCTGCAAGATGGAGGTTGCCAGAAGCATAGTCTTTGATAGGACTAGCTATCCCCCTCTTATTCTGGCATTCTGCAGTTCAGTCCACCGATATTGCCTCTTTACACATATACCCATGCATATGTAGTGTAGATCCTTGCTTGCGAGTACTTTGGATGAGTACTCACGTTCGCTTTGCTCCCTCTTTTCCCCCTTTTTCCTCTTCTTCTCGAACGACACAACCAGATGTTGGAGCCCAGGAGCCAGACGGCACCATCGATGATGACCCCTACTGCATCGAGGGTGCCTACTACTACGTTCAGGCCGCCGATGACGAGGAGTAGTTTAGGAGGATCCCAGGCAGGAGGCATGCGCCTCTTTCAATCTGTATCCCAGTTTGTGCTAGCCATCTTATGGCAACTTGTTTAACTTATGTCTGTGCTCAGATATTGTTGCTTCCACTGACTCGTTTATGTTTGAGTACTTGTATACAAGCCCTTGAGGGCCCTGGCTTGTAATTTGATGCTTGTATGACTTATTTTACTTTTAGAGTTGTGTTGTGATATCTTCCTGTGAGTCCCTAATCCTGACCGTACACATTTGCGTGGATGATTAGTGAACGATTGAATTGGGGGCGTCACAAGTTGGTATCAAAGTCGACTACCAGTAGGAATCCCCCTTCCAAACTCATTGGCCAAAGTCGAGTCTAGTCATTGCAAAACTTCTACTAACATGGGTGTGTGGCTTACAGGCCCACATCGCCATTGGGTGGTATTAGGATCTTTTACTCCTCGTCTATACTCTGGGACTCTGATCTCTCTTCTATTTGGGTTAAATATTTACTAACTCTAACTCTAGGTTCTCATAACTACTTCCCCCGGAGAGCCCCTTCATTCCAGATGACTTCCTACTTCATCTGAAGATTCCGAAGATACACTTCGAGGTTTTCCCGAGACCTTTGTGCCCACTGACTTTGCAATTCCCTACCACCGTTATATCCTTATGGATAATTAAATACACTCGCGATTCATACATTCATTCCCGTTGCTCTTGTTGTTACACGATTCCGTAAAACACTCTAATATCCCGAGAATCCATTGTGCCTGCTGCCTTGCAGCTCCATTTCTGTTTGAATACATCTACGGCTAATTCCCCATGATTATCGAGGATTTGTTCATCCCTAGTTGTTCATGTGGATCACAAAAGTCTTCGAAATACCATCCGGTCTTCCGATAATCCACTAGCGACTACTGCTTTGCAAATACTTGTCTGCTTGCATCATGGATACTTTTCATATGTCTGGCGATATTCATTAGTATCTTTTGTCATCGTCATTTTGAACATTTGATTCGATATGGTTGTGAATGCACGCAATCATCGGTTGTTCCCTAGATATTATCTTTCCGCCTCGGACATCACTCTGAACTTGAGCTGGTTCTCGGCAAATCAAACATTGATTAATTGTCAATCTACATATATTCAACTTACTTCAGAGCCTCTGCTTCTCATCCCCCGATTTGGAAATCTTAATTCCTTTGTATTTAAGCTTTGAAATTAGCCAGATACTTCTATATTCTGGTGCCTTTGCATTACTTCTTCTAGTTGAACACTGATACTCACGTCCGATTCTTTATGGTCCGCTAGATCCTTTGGTGGATTATTATCCAACAGCTCCACATATTTAAAATCCTTGTGAGTTCTTCCCCTGATACATAAAGCCTTTAGTAAAATGTATCCCCTATTTTGTCAACCATGCTCTGCTTTCGAGCTTGTTTTTCTTACTCTTAAAGTTCATGGTATATGTTCCCAAGATGCCCCACTGTGTTAATACTATGCCTTTCCTAATCTGTGTGAACTCGAAAGTTATGTGGGTTATACTCTACTGTCTTTTCCTTAGATAAAATTTCAACGCTACAACTTCTTCGAAATCGGAAAGTGAATGAAAGTTGTACATTGGAGAAGTGGGAGTCGACCTTGAACCTTGCGTTCATGCCTGTGGAAACGATGTAGATCTTATCATGGAAGCTTCTCGTAACAACAATTATTTCCTCTATATAATATCATCTGGTATCTGTGAATTGATCCTTTTCAATCGTGGTTGCGACCATATTTTCTCCTTGATTCCATTTCTTGGACTAGTTAAAGCACTTGTCTTCTATCAATCAATACGCCTGCCCAACCTCTATTATGATCTACCTTCGAGTATTACCCCTGTTATCTAGAGGATATCATGCCATTGCACTACATCTTATGAACTTCTGATGAAGTACTACCTTACCCTGCCATTGTCACTTCATGGGTTCTGGGTTGTTTGTCAACTGAGAACAGCGATAAGTGAATCTATTCCGCACTCCGATTCAATAACTCTAAGAAATTTTTCGTTGCTTATGAGTTTAATAATCTTTCAAGTCATTCCTAGCCTGGTCGGCTATATCATTATCGTGCAACTTTTTAATTGTGCTACCTAGTCCTTCTTCCCGGAGCACAAATTTCTACGATGAGCTAAGCCTACGTCGACTTTCCTCGTCATATCATTTCACCTTGAACAACAATCTTGATTCCGAGTTTGTGAAGTTCCAGTTGTTCCAATAACCTTTCGCTTCATCATTCATTTGACTTGATGTCATGGTCGATCGATTACACCTTCATGAAATCTCTCGACCATTGTGTCGTGATCATCATCAACATTATGAGCTCTTCCTAGATATAAATGAATTCATGATGGGAAATACCATCCTTGCACCTCGATGATTTGAGTTATCATCGACAACATCCTTACCTTCCTTTCATCACAAACTTGTTCATGTTATGGATGTAACTTGCTATCCAGTTTGTATTATGTTCTACCTTGAAGTATTACTGTCCTTTATGTCATGGATGTTGTGAGGATTGCTCCACCTCTTAAGAATTCTTGATATAGTAGTACTTCTCTCCATCTCCATTCTTATCTTGGTCCCTCTTTTGTTTCTAACCGCGATACCGACCATTGAACTAAGATGTGTCAATTCAAAACCTCTAGCAACCCTATTGATTCGAAGTGAATGGTCGATAGTTTCATTCCAAGTCTTTTGGTTTTTGAATCACCATTCTAACATTGATCGTGCTACTTGATCCATATTTCCAGGTGCACTTTCATTCAATGTTTATGGATGTTCTCCTCAAACATAATTCATTATATACTTTGGGGTGCCCAATATAATCACCTTGTTCACTTAATTGTGGAAATCCATGTTTCCGGAAGTCTTGTTGAATTGTTGTTGAGTCTGTCGACCAGATCCCCACCTTTTCCATGAGGGGGCGTATGACCTATGCTAGCAGTTATTCTTGATGGATCCTTTGTGAATCCGAAGTCCGAACCTTACCTAATGACCATATTGATGCTACCCCGAAGCATGAATGTGATACTCTAGCTGTCAATAAGGACATTGGAAGCGTAATGCTAAATTTTATTTATCAATTATCCTAACACCGTTGTATGGGTAATGTCTTAAAATTCCTCTCCCATTACCTAAATGATTTTCTTCTTTATCCTGTCATCGATATCATGCTCTGCTTGTCCTTGGGAAGGATATACCCCGGAATATGTGCTTAAACACATTTTCCTTTCCATTGTTCTGATTAAATCTAATAAACACTTTTTCCTTTCCATTGGTCTGTTTAACCCTTATCGTGATCTATATGATATAAGCAGTAATAATTCCCTGCTTTTGTAAACACCTCGGTGTACAACTCTATCAGTAAGACCCTGTTGCTATTGTTGATGGCATTCTGGTAACCACTGTTGGACGAGAACTTTGCCTATTGGCCCGCCTCGTTCAATGAGCAGGAAAATGGTTCTCTTTGTTCCTTGCCCTTGGTACCAACGTTGTTGCCAACATAACTGACAGGATATCCTCTAACATGCCTTGCTTACATGATCATGCAAGAAGTCACCGCCCTTCCTCCTTTTAACCCACATGGTGGGCCCATAACCTACAGTTCCACAGGATCGAAACCTGATTCTCCTGTACACCCCTGTTCTCAAAGTTATTCCTCGCGTGTGGCCTCGTATGTAATTCACGAGCCACTGTCCGAGAGATCATCAATACTAGTATTAGACACAATACTTATTCCTGTTGCTTTGAACCCCTTTCATGCCCTGTATCAGGCATCGGATGATTTCCTGCCCGCTCGAAACTTCCCATGATACCTCCTTACTTTGCTCTCGATATCTTATTAAGTTTCAATTCGAGAGTTACTTCCGCCACCTTTCCTGATGTTAGCTACCAGATAAGCAACATTTTAGCGGTTCTTTCTTCTGAAGTTACCCCTTGTCCTTTGTACATAAGTTGGAGTTCCCGGGGAAAGGATGCCGACTTCATCATGATGACATGACGCAAAGAAATGGAGACATCAACGCAATTGATTGACCTCTTCGAGGAGAGCAACAAAGACCGGGAAGATTTGTTAGAATATCATAACATGGTCTTTCCCCCTTACTCCACCTCTTAAAATATCGGGACGAGATTTCTTGTAGTGGAGGAGATTTGTAACAAACCGGTAGTTAAGCTACAGTAACCACACGCTAATGGTGTCAGGTCATCATAATTGAAATTTTGCTAAACCTCACTTATTTCAAACTTAGTTCAAATACAAATTAAATAACAAGTCAAATTATAGTTTCATAAAATAGTGAGATAAAAATGTTCGTTGGGTTGCAAATATTCACTAACTAATTATCATGTAGAAACCAACATCATTTGACTCACAATTTAATTCCTAGGATAATATAAAGTGGTCTAAAAGCATATTACTTGAACTATTCAATTTCCAAAAAATGCTTGGACAATTCCATTGGCTCTGAAATTTTTTATGCAACACCACAATGCTAAGCTTGAATTATGTGCCAAATTTCAATATTAACTAAATTCATAACTATAGTGTTTAAAAAGAAAAGAGTGGAGAAAGAAAAAAACAGAAAAAGTCTAGCTAAAGAAAAAGAGAAAACAAGAGGACATAAATCTACTGTGCACTTTGGCCCATCTAGCAACTTATCCATGCCTAGCCCATCTATCTTTCCTTCAACCTCACGTACAGGAGCATGTGTGTGGCCCACATCTAGGGCACCATGGCCATGGGTACCCTCCACGTCGTCCCCTGGCCCTATATGGGTGCCCCCCCCCAAAACCCTAGCTCACACTCATCCATTCCCCCCTCTTTCCCCCACCGGGCCCTCCTCTTCTTCGCGAATTTGATCTCGAAATCACTTACGGTCACCGCTACATCTCCGTCATTGACGCGTCCACCGGCTCGTCTGGCGTGCGGGAGTACGTCCTGGAGGTCCACCACCCTCATCTTCCTCCATTCTGGGCACCTCATCAGTACGGGGAGCCGTGTAGCCTATGTGGTCTTCGTCTTCTTCCTCCCACCACCACATCTCGCCGTCACCACCGCCTCTCCGGCCCGTCAATGGCCTCCCGAGAACGCCTTTCGCCTCGTGGTGAGCTCCTCTCCCCGCCCCCTTCTTCCCGCCTTGATTCGTTGCCGTAGCCACCGTCCCCGAGCTCGTCCGAGCTGCCGCATACGTACATATGTGGTACTGACGCTGCTACTCCTGCTAGCTTCTTCGCTAGCTGCTGGTGATTTGTGCTACTGTTGCCCTGTTGTTGCTGCCTCCGCTGATGCTCTATTTCATCTATAACTGCTGCTTTGCCGCTGCTGCTACGCTGCCTTGCTGCTGCTCTGCCGCATGCCGCCTTGATACGTCTCCAACGTATCTATAATTTTTCATTGTTCCATGCTATTATATTACCCCTTTTGGATGTTTATGGGCTTTATTTTACACATCTATATCATTTTTGGGACTAACCTACTAACCGAAGGCCCAGCCCGTATTCCTGTTTTTTTGCCTATTTTATTATTTCGAAGAAAAGGAATATCAAATGGAGTCCAAAGGGAATGAAACCTTCGGGAGCGTGATTTTTGGAACGAACGTGATCTAGAGGACTTGGAGTGCAAGTCAAGAAGCAGCTGAGGCGGCCACGAGAGGGGAGGGCGCGCCCACCCCTACAGGGCGTGCCCCCCTGTCTTGTTGGCCCCTCGGGCGGCCACCGATGTACTTCTTCCTCCTATATAAGCCTAAGTACCCCGAAAACATCTAGGGAGCCAACGAAACACAATTTCCACCGCCGTAACCTTCTGTATCCGCGAGATCCCATCTTGGAGCCTTCATCGGCGCTCCACCAGAGGGGGAATCGACCACGGAGGGCTTCTACATTAACACCATAGCCCCTCCGATGAGTTGTGAGTAGTTTACCACAGACCTTCGGGTCCATAGTTATTAGCTAGATGGCTTCTTCTCTCTTTTTGGATCTCAATACAATCTTCTCCCCTTCTCTTGTGCAGATCTATTCGATGTAAACTCTTTTTGCAGTGTGTTTGTCGAGATCCGATGAATTGTGGGTTTATGATCAAGTTTATCTATGAGAAATATTTGAATCTCCTCTGAAATGTTTTATGTATGATTGAGTTATCTTTGCAAGTCTCTTCGAATAATCAGTTTGGTTTGGCCTACTAGATTGATCTTTCTTGCCATGGGAGAAGTGCCTCACTTTGGGTTCAATCTTGGTGCGGTGTCCTTACCCAGTGACAGAAAGGGTTGCAAGGCACGTATTGTATTGTTGCCATCGAGGATAAAAAGATGGGGTTTATATCATATTGCATGAGTTTATCCCTCTACATCATGTCATCTTGCTTAATGTGTTACTCTGTTCTTTATGAACTTAATACTCTAGATGCAGGCAGGAGTCGATCGATGTGTGGAGTAATAGTAGTAGATGCATGCAGGAGACGGTCTACTTGTCACGGATGTGATGCCTCTATACATGATCATGCCTAGATAATCTCATAATTATTCGCTTTTCTATCAATTGCTCGACAGTAATTTGTTCACCCACCGTAATACTTATTCTATCTTGAGAGAAGCCTCTAGTGAAACCTATGGCCCCCGGGTCTATCTTTTATCATATTTGCTTTCAATCTACTTTTATTTGCATCTTTACTTTTTGCATCTATAATATAAAATACCAAAAATATATTTATCTTATCATACTATCTCTATCAGATCTCACTTTCGCAAGTGGCCGTGAAGGGATTGACAACCCCTTTATTGCGTTGGTTGCGAGTTCTCAGTCTGTTTGTGTAGGTGCGTGGGACTTTTGAGGAGCCTCCTACTGGATTGATACCTTGGTTCTCAAAATCTGAGGGAAATACTTATGCTACTATTGCTGCATCACCCTTTCCTCTTCATGGAAAACCAACGCAAGCTCAAGACGTAGCAAGAAGGATTTCTGGCGCCGTTGCTTGGGAGGTCTTCTCTCAAGTCAAGACATACCAAGTACCCATCACAAACTCATCTCCCTCGCATTTACATTATTTGCCATTTGCCTCTCGTTTTCCTCTCCCCCACTTCACCCTTGCCGTTTTATTCGCCCTCTCTTTCCCAATCTCCTCCTCTCTTTTCGCTTGCCTTTTTCCGTTTGCTCGTGTGTTGGTTCGTTTACCTTGCCATTATGGCTAGTCCTCCTATCCTTATTATTACTCCCGAACATGAAATTCTCAATTTTAAGCAAAGGGAGGGAGAAAATTTAAAAGTTGCTTGGCATAGAATTTGCAATGCTCAAAATAGATCCACTAGGAAGCTCTCTACTTCCGTTCTTCTCCGCAATTTTTATGTAGGCATAACTCCTTGGAATAGATGTGTTCTTGATACTATTGCCGGAGGTGATTTCTTGAGTAGCCATACGTTTGGTGCTTACAATGCTATGTTAGATTTGTTTGGCCCACCACCTCTTTTGGTTAATGGAACTGTTTTAACTCTATAACATGTTATGCAACGGCTTGATATTATTGAAAATAAAATTGCCACTGTTGAGTTGATTGAAAATTTGGATAAAAAGATTCATAATCATACTACCCAATATGGATCTAGGGTTGGAGTTACTTTGAAAAATCTTAAAGAGAAAGAACCTATAGTTAATGAAAAAATAGATCTAGATTCTGCTAGAATCGGTAAACTTGAGGATATCATTACCAACTTAGGTTCCGCATTTTCTTCCATGAAAAACACTCCAAAACCGCCGACCAAAACCGCCAAGTTTATTTATGTTCCTAAAAATAAGGGTGAATCTTCTAGTAAGGGAGACGCGGATCTCAAATCCATAAGTGTTCATCCCAATTGTCTCTCTATCGTTAAGGAACCTTTTGCTAAAAACGAATTTCTTGAATTTTTGCCCAAAGGTTTAATCATTGCTAAAAAGGGAGAAAGCCCTAAAGATTATAAGTGCTCAATTGAGGAATTTAGTGCCAAAGATGGCACTACTTAGATCTATCTTCGCTTTTATGCCTAGCTAGGGGCGTTAAACGATAGCGCTAGTTGGGAGGCAACCAATTTTCTTTGTTTTTTCTGTTTTTGTTCCTGTTTAGTAATAAATCTTGCATCTACCTTCTATTTATATGTGTTTTTATCTTTTAATTAGTGTTTGTGCCAAGTAGAACCTATGATAGTTGATTTGATTCTGCTGAAAAACAGAAACTTTGTGCGGACGAATTTAGTATTGTTAAATCACAGGAACGTGCTTTTGCGTTGATTATTTTTGCTACTGATCAAAAGACAAATTTTCCAGGACTTCCTATTTTGGTAGTATTTTTAGAGTTACAAAAGTTTGCGTTAGTTACATATTACTACAGACTGTTCTGTTTTTGACAGATTCTATTTTTCATGTGTTGTTTGCTTATTTTGATGCATCTATGGCTAGTAAAATAGTTTATAAATCATAGAGAAGTTGGAATACAGTAGGTTTAACACCAAAATAAATAAATAATGAGTTCATTACAGTACCTTATGTGGTGGTTTTGTTTTCTTTCACCAACGGAGCTTATAAGATTTCCTGTTGAGTTTTGTGTTGTGAAGTTTTCAAGTTTTGGGTAAAGCTTTGATGGACTATGGAATAAGGAGTGGCAAAATCCTAAGCTTGGGGATGCCCATGGCACCCCAAGATATTCAATAATAGTTAACAGCCTAAGCTTGGGGATGCCCTGGGAAGGCATCCCCTCTTTCGTCTTCGTTCATTGGTAACTTTACTTGGAGCTATATTTTTATTCGCGACATGATATGTGTTTTGCTTGGAGCGTCGTGTATTATATTAGTCTTTGCTTTTTAGTTTACCACAATCATCCTTGTTGTACACACCTTTTGGGAGAAGCCTACTTGATTAGAATTTGCTAGAATACTCTATGTGCTTCACTTATATCTTTTGAGCTTGATAGTTTTTGCTCTAGTGCTTCACTTATATCTTTTAGAGCATGGCGGTGGCTTATTTTTGTAGAAATTGCTAGTCTCTCATGCTTCACTTATATTATTTTGAGAGTCTTTTAGAACAGCATGGTATTTTCTGTGGTTATAAAATTGGTCCTAGAATGGTAGGCATCCAAGTTGGGTATAATAAAAACTATCATAGGAAGTGAATTGGATGCTATGATCAATTTGATACTTGATAATTGTTTTGAGATAGGGAGGTAGTGATATTAAAGTCATGCTAGTTGGGTGATTATGAATTTAAAGAATTCTTGTGTTGAAGTTAGCAAGTCCCGTAGCATGCACGTATGGTTAAAGTTGTGTAACAAATTTGAAACATGAAGTGTACCTGGCTTGTGCATCCTTATGAGTGGCGGTCGGGGACGAGCGATGGTTTTTTCCTACCAATCTATCCCCCTAGGAGCATGCGTGTAGTGCTTGATTTTTGATGACTTCTAAATTTTTGCAGTAAGTATATGAGTTATTTTGACTAATGTTGAGTCCATGGATTATACGCACTTTTACCTTTCCATCATTGCTAGCCTCTTCGGTACCATGCATTGCCCTTTCTCACCTTGAGAGTTGGTGCAAACTTCGCCGGTGCATCCAAACCCCGTGATACAATACGCTCTGTCACACATAAACCACCTTATATCTTCCTCAAAACAGCCACCATACCTACCTATTATGGCATTTCCATAGCCATTCCTAGATATATTGCCATGCAACTTTCCACCGTTCCGTTCATCATCATCATGACATACTTTACTTTTGTCATATTGCGATTGCATGATCATGTAGTTGACATCGTATTTGTGGCAAAGCCACCATGCATAATTTTTCATACATGTCACTCTTGATTCATTGCACCATCCCGGTACACTGCCGGAGGCAATCATATAGAGTCATATCTTGTTCTAGTTTCGAGTTGTAATTCATATGTTGTAATCAATAAAAGTGTGACGATCATCATTATTAGAGCATTGCCCAAAAAGAAAAAAAGAAAAAAAAGGAAGAAAGGCCAAAAGAAAAAAAGTCCCAAAAAAGAAAAGAAAAGAAAAGAAAAAGAATAAAAGAAAATAAATAAAAGGGGCAATGTTACTATCTCTTTTTCCACACTTGTGCTTCAAAACAGCACCTTGTTCTTCATGTAGTGAGTCTCATATATTGTGCTTCAAAGTAGCACCATGTTTTTCATATAGTGAGTCTCATAGGTTATCTTTTTCATACTTGTGGGAATTTTTCATTATAGAACTTGGCTTGTATATTCCTACGATGGGCTTCCTCAAATGCCCTAGGTCTTCGTGAGCAGGCGAGTTGGATGCACACCCACTTTTGTTGAGCATTCATTTATAGCTCTAGTGCATCCGTTGCATGGAAATCCCTACTCCTCATGTTGACATCAATTGATGGGTATCTCTATAGCCCGTTGATTATCCTCGTCAATGTGAGACTTTCTCATTTTTTGTCTTCTCCACACAATCCCCATCATCATATTCTATTCCACCCATAGTGCTATATCCATGGCTCATGCTCATGTATTGCGTGAAGGTTGAAAAAGTTTGAGATTACTTAAGTATGAAACAATTTCTTGGCTTGTCATCGGGGGTATAGAAGTTGGGAACATCTTTGTGTGACGAAATTGAAGCATAGCCTAACTATATGATTTTGTAGGGATGAACTTTCTTTTTCCATGTTATTTTGAGAAGACATGATTACTTTGATTAGTATGCTTGAAGAGTTACTATTTATTTTATCAATATGAACTTTTATTTTGAATCATTTGGATCTGAACATTCATGCCACAATAAAGAAAATTACATTGAGAATTATGCTAGGTAGCATTCGACATCAAAAATTCTATTTTTTCATTTACCTACTCGAGGACGAGCAGGAATTAAGCTTGGGGATGCTTGATACGTCTCCAACGTATCTATATTTTTTTATTGTTCCATGCTATTATATTACCACTTTTGTATGTTTATGGGCTTTATTTTACACATTTATATCATTATTTGGACTAACCTACTAACCGGAGGCCCAGCCCGTATTGTTGTTTTTTGCCTATTTCAGTATTTCGAAGAAAAGGAATATCAAACGGAGTCCAAACGGAATGAAACCTTTGGGAGCGTGATTTTTGGAATGAACGTGATCCAGAGGACTTGGAGTGCAAGTCAAGAAGCAGCCGGGGCGGCCACGAGAGGGGAGGGCGCACCCACCCCTACAGGGCACGCCCCCTGTCTCGTGGACCCCTCGGGCAGCCACCCACGTACTTCTTACTCCTATATAAGCCTACGTACCCCGAAAACATCCAGGGAGCCAACGAAACACAATTTCCACCGCTGTAACCTTCTGTATCCGCGAGATCCCATCTTGGAGCCTTTGCCGGCGCTCCGCCGGAGGGGGAATCAACCACGGAGAGCTTCTACATCAACACCATAGCCCCTCCGATGAGTTGTGAGTAGTTTACCACAGACCTTCGGGTCCATAGTTATTAGCTAGATGGCTTCTTCTCTCTTTTTAGATCTCAATACAATGTTCTCCCCCTCTCTTGTGGAGATCTATTCGATGTAAACTCTTTTTGCGGTGTGTTTGTCGAGATCCGATGAATTGTGGGTTTATGATCAAGTTTATCTTTGAGAAATATTTGAATCTCCTCTGAATTCTTTTATGTATGATTGAGTTATCTTTGCAAGTCTCTTCGAATTATCAGTTTGGTTTGGCCTACTAGATTGATCTTTCTTGCCATGGGAGAAGTGCTTAGCTTTGGGTTCAATCTTGCGGTGTCCTTACCCAGTGATAGAAAGGATTGCAAGGCACGTATTGTATTGTTTCCATCGAGGATAAAAAGATGGGGTTTATATCATATTGCATGAGTTTATCCCTCTACATCATGTCAGATTGCTTAATGCGTTACTCTGTTCTTTATGAACTTAATACTCTAGATGCAGGCAGGAGTCGGTCGATGTGTGGAGTAATAGTAGTAGATGCAGGCAGGAGTCGGTCTACTTGTCACGGACGTGATGCCTATATACATGATCATGCCTAGATAATCTCATAATTATTCGCTTTTCTATCAATTGCTCGACAGTAATTTGGTCTCCCACTGTAATACTTATGCTATCTTGAGAGAAGCTTCTAGTGAAACCTATGGCCCCCAGGCCTATCTTTTATCATATTTGCTTTCAATCTACTTTTATTTGCATCTTTACTTTTTGCATCTATATTATAAAATACCAAAAATATATTTATCTTATCGTACTATCTCTATCAGATCTCACTTTCGCAAGTGGTCGTGAAGGGATTGACAACCCCTTTATTGCGTTGGTTGGGAGTTCTTTGTTTGTTTGTGTAGGTGCATGGGACTTTTGAGGAGCCTCCTACTGGATTGATACCTTGGTTCTCAAAAACTGAGGGAAATACTTACGCTACTATTGCTGCATCACCCTTTCCTCTTCAAGGAAAACCAATGCAAGCTCAAGACGTAGCACGCCTGCTGCCGCCGCTACCTACTGCATCGCTGCTCCTCCACCTGTTGCGTGCACTCGCTGGCTGGGCCGCCCCCACACGCATCGCGCTGCGCCCGCCTGCCCCTAGCGAGCCCCGCACTCTGCCGTTGCGTGCCCATGCGCCTGCGTGCGCGCGAGCACATCCAGGCCTTGTCGTCGTGCCTCTGGCCGGCCGGCAAGTTTAGGCCCAATGGCCACTGCTAATTGGGCTCTGTCCCTGGTTAATTAGGGTAGGCCTAATTAACTTAGCCCAAAACCCCCCGCTGTTAAAAAAACACACACACTCGTTGGTATTACATGTGTCTATTACATGCGGCCCCCTTTGACCCAATTGACTGGTCAACATTGACCCAGTCAACGCTGATCGGACTTGCTGACTGGGCCCCTGGACCCCACTGTCATACACCTAGGCTAGTGTAGCACTAGGTAGAAAAGTGTATTCTTATTTTAGTTTTGAATTAAAGTAAATCTAGAAATTATAGTATATTAATAAAACTTTGAAATTTAATAGGAAAATAAATCGTAAGTCGGATGAAAATACTTTGCACATGAAAGTTGCTTAGAACGACGAGATGAATCTGAACTCGCGGTCTATTCGTCTGCCACATGTCCCTAGCATAGTAAATGTCGAACATTTACCCTCCTATTCATCTATCTGACAGACGTTCGGAACCAGGAAAACTTTGCCGGATGTTTTCACCCTTCGCCTGTATCGCCTAGCACTGTGTTAGAACACCTATAGCCCCGATTATTGTCTTGTTATGCATATGTTTGTGTGTATTTACTATTTCTCCCCCCTCTTCTCTCCGGTAGACCTTAAGACCGCTGCTGATGCCCCTGTGATTGACTACGTCGAGGATGACACTTCTTCTCTTTCAGCGGAGCTTCCAGGAGAGCCCCCCCATTGATAACCAGATATCGCCTATTCCTTCCCTCTACTACTTGCATTAGAGTAGTGTAGCATGTTACTGTTTAGGTTAATCCTATTCTGTTGCATAGCCTGTCATTTTTGCTATAGTTATTGATACCTTACCTGCAATCCTAAATGCTTACTTTAGGATGCTAGTTTATCATTGATGTCTACTACACAACCTTCTTCTTGTAGACATTGTTGGGCCTCCAAGTGCAGAGGTTTGTAGGACAGTAGCAAATTTCCCTCAAGTGGATGACCTAAGGTTTATCAATCCGTGGGAGGCGTAGGATGAAGATGGTCTCTCTCAAACAACCCTACAACCAAATAACAAAGAGTCTCTTGTGTACCCAACACACCCAGTACAATGGTAAATTGTATAGGTGCATAGTTCGGCGAAGAGATGGTGATACAAGTGCAATATGGATGATAGATATAGGTTTTTGTAATCTGAACATATAAAAACAGCAAGGTAACTAATGATAAAAGTGAGCACAAATGGTATTTCAATGGTAGGAAACAAGGCATAGGGTTCATACTTTCACTAGTACAAGTTCTCTCAACAATAATAACATAGATAGATCATATAACAATCCCTCAATATGCAACAAAGAGTCACTCCAAAGCCACTAATAGCGGAGAACAAACGAAGAGATTATGGTAGGGTACGAAACCACCTCAAAGTTATCCTTTTTGCTCGATCTATTCAAGAGTTCGTAGTAAAATAACATGAAGCTATTCTTTCCGTTCAACCTATCATAGAGTTCATACTAGAATAACACCTTAAGACACAAATCAATCAAAACCCTAATGTCACCTAGATACTCCAATGTCACCTCAAGTATCCGTGGGCATGATTATACAATATGCATCACATAATCTCAGATTCATCTATTCAACCAACAGAAAGTACTTCAAAGAGTGCCCCAAAGTTTCTACTGGAGAGTCAAGACGAAAACGTGTGCCAACCCCTATGCATAGGTTCATGGGCGGAACCCGCAAGTTGATCACGAAAACATACATCAAGTGGATCATGTGAATATCCCATTGTCACCACACATAAGCACGGCAAGACATACATAAAGTGTTCTCAAATCCTGAAAGACTCAATCCGATAAGATAACTTCAAAGGGAAAACTCAATTCATCACAAGAGAGTAGAGGGGGAGAAACATCATAAGATCCAACTATAATAGCAAAGCTCGTGATACATCAAGATCGTGCCATAGAGAGAACACGAGAGAGAGAGATCAAACACATAGCTACTGGTACATACCCTCAGCCCCGAGGGTGAACTACTCCCTCCTCGTCAGGGAGAGCGCCGGGATGATGAAGATGGCCACCGGTGAGGGATTCCCCCTCCGCAGGGTGCCGGAACGGGCTCCCGAGAGGTTTTTGGTGGATACAGAGGCTTGCGGCGACGAAACTCCTGATCTATCTCCGTATTCGATGGTTTTAGGGTATATGGGAATATATAGGCGAAATAAGTCGGTTGGGGGAGCCTCGAGGTGCCCACGAGATAGGGGGCGCGCCCAGGGGGTGGGCGCGCCCTCCTATCTCCTGGCCTCCTTGAAGGTTCCCTGGCTTGTACTCCAAGTCTCCCAGATCATGTTCATTCCAAATATAACGCTCCCGAAGGTTTCATTCCGTTTGGACTCCATTTGATATTCCTTTTCTTCGAAATACTGAAACAGGCAATAAAACAACAATATGGTCTGGGCCTCCGGTTAGTAGGTTAGTCCCAAAAGTAATAAAAAGGTGTATAATAAAGCCCGTAATCATTCAAAACAGATAATAAAATAGCATGAATGCTTCATAAATTATAGATACGTTGGAGACGTATCAGCATCCCCAAGCTTAATTCCTGCTCGTCCTCGAGTAGGTAACTGATAAAATAAAGAATTTATGAAGTGTGAATGCTAGAAGGTGCACAAGTTTGATCAATGATAATTTCAATCACCTTTTCTAGCATGATTATATGTCATAACAGTAGTTCATCTCATAGTTCTTTCTCATGATCAAGTAACAAGCTATTCACATGTTAAAGCGTAGACCATAAACTTTCTTGAAAACTAGCAAACTTCATTCTTAGTCATCAAACAATTACAATTCATCTTATTTTCAGGAAGGGTCTATGTTAGAGCTTTGATTTAGCAAACTCCACATACTCAACTATCATATAGTCTTCCATGATTGCTAACACTCACACAATACTAATGGTTATGGAGTTTTAATCAGACACTGAGAAAGATAGGGGCTTATAGTGTTGCCTCCCAACGTATTCACCTTTGGGTGATGTCAACAATAATAGTTCATGCTAACTTACATCCAATTGGATATATATCAGGATCTTTCCAACACGAGGTGCTTGCAAAGGATAAAATGAAAAAGGGAAAGGTGAAGATCACCTTGACTCTTGCATAAAGTAAAAGACATAAAGTAAAAGGTAGGCCCTTCGCAAAGGGAAGCAGGGATTTGCAGAGGTGCCAGAGCTCAATTTTAAAATACAGATAAATAATTTTGAGAGGTATGATCTCATTGTCAACATAACAACCAAGAGTTCCCAATATCTTCCATACTATATACATTATAGGCGGTTCCCAAACAGAATGGTAAAAGTTTTTACTCCCCCTCCACTAACAATCCTCAATTCATGGCTTGCCCGAAACAACGGGTGCCTCCAACTAACATCAAACTTGGGGGAGTTTTGTTTGCAATTATTTTTTGTTTGATTTTGATCTTTTGATCATGGGACTGGGCATCCCGGTTACCAGCCATTTTTCTTGTGAATGATGAGCGGAGTCCACTCATCTTGAGAATAACCCACCTAGCATGAAAGATACTGACAACCCCTAGTCGCTACATGAGCGATTCGGGCATACAAAACAGATTATTGTTTGAAGGTTTAGAGTTTGGCACATGCAAATTTACTTGGAACGGCAGGTAAATACCGCATATAGGTAGGTATGGTGGACACTCATGGCAAAAACTGGGTTTAAGGATATTTGGAAGCACAAGTAGTATCTCTACTTGGTGCAAGGAATTGGGTTAGCATGAGGGGGAAAGGCAAGCTCAACATGTTTGAATGATCCATGACAATATACTTTAATTGAGATGTGAGAAAACATAACACATTACGTTGTCTTCCTTGTCCAATATCAACTCTTTAGCATGTCATACTTAATGAGTGCTCACAATTATAAAAGATGTCTAAGATAGTATATTTATATGTGAAATCTCTCTTCCTTCAATATTCTTTCATGAATTGTTCAAATGACCAATACAATGCTTGCTAACCTTCAACAAATTTACAACCTCTACTTCTTAGATGTGAAGTCATTACTCCCCATGGGATAAGCAAATGAGACATATATAATTTCAGATTTATGACATTCAACTCACTCTACTTACTCATAGGATATAAGTGAAGCACATGAGTAAATGACAAACTACTCCAACAAGATATAAGTGGAGATCAATGAGTAGCTAAATAATTATGTAACTATGTGAAGACTCTCTCTAATTTAAGAATTTCAGATCTTGGTATCTTATTCAAACAGCAAGCAAAACAAAATAAAATGACATTGCAAGGATAGCACAATTCATGTGAAGAAGCCAAAACTTAGGGTCAACCGATACTAACCGATAGTTGTTGAAGAAGAAAGGTGGGATGCCTAACGGGGCATCCCCAAGCTTAGATGCTTGAAACTTCTTGAAATAATATCTTGGGGTGCCTTGGGCATCCCCAAGCTTGAGCTTTTGTGTCTCCTTAATTCCTTTTATATCTTGGTTTCCTAAATCTCGAAAGCTTCATCCACACCAAACTCAACAAGAACTCGTGAGATAAGTTAGTATAAACCAATGCAAAACCTTATCATTTTCTACTGTAAAAAATCATTAAAATTATTATTCAACATTGCATACTAAATGCCTCTACATATTTAATACTCCTATCCTCAAATAGAATCATTAAACAAGCAAACATATGCAAACAATGCAAACATAACAGCAATCTGCCAAAACAGGATAGTATGTAAAGAATGCAAGATTCATCATACTTCACGAACTCCATAAATTATGAGAAAAATACTATGCTGTATAAGATTTATCAGATCTCAATATGCAAAAAGTTTCAACATTATACCATTCTCTTACTTTTCTAGGGAATTTTTGCAACAGCGGTAAACTTTCTGTTTTCAAACAGCAACATGTATACAAGCAAAAATAAGCATGGTAAAGGCCATCCTTGACATTTTTATTGAAACTAAAGATGAAAAACATTATTCTAAATAAAAGCAAGCAAATACTAACAAAAGAAAATGACGCTCCAAGCAAAAGACTGATCATGTGGTGAATAAAAATATAGCTCCAAGTAAAGTTACCGATAAACGAAGACGAAAGAGGGGATGCCTTCCGGGGCATCCCCAAGCTTAGGCTCTTGGTTGTCCTTGAATATTACCTTGGGGTGCGGGAATCCCCAAGCTTAGGCTCTTGCCACTCCTTATTCCATAGTCCATCAAATCTTTACCTAAAACTTGAAAACTTCACAACACAAAACTCAACAGAAAACTCGTAAGCTCCGTTAGTATAAGAAAATAAAACCACTACTTAGGTACTGTAATGAACTCATTCTAAATTCATATTGGTGTAATATCTACTGTACTCCAACTTATCTATGGTTCATACCCTCCGATACTACTCATAGATTCATCAAAATAAGCAAACAACACATAGAAAACAGAATCTGTCAAAAACAGAATAGTCTGTAGTAATCTGTATCAAATGTATACTTCTGGAACTCCAAAATCCTACCAAATTAGGAAGTCCTAAGCAATTTGTGTACCAATCCAGAGCAAAAATAATAAGATCATAAGCAGGATTCTGTGAATTAACAAAACTAAATTACTGGGTGAAAAAGTTTCTGATTCTCAGCAGGATCAACACAATTATCACCGTAAGCTGTCCTAAAGGTCTTACTTGGCACTTTATTGAAACAAAAGCTATAAAACATGATTACTACAGTATCATAATCATGTTAACACACAAAAACAGTAAGGGTAAATATTGGGTTGTCTCCCAACAAGCGCTTTTCTTTAATGCCTTTCTAGCTAGGCGTGAGGATGACAATGATGCTCACATACAAGATAAGAATTGAAACATAAAGGGAGCATCATGAAGCATATGACTAGCACATTTAAGCCTAACCCACTTCCTATGCATAGGAATTTTGTGATCAAACAACTTATGGGAACAATAATCAACTAGCATAGGAAGGTAAACCAAGCATAGCTTCAAAATTTTAAGCACATAGAGAGGAAACTTGATATTATTGCAATTCCTACAAGCATATGTTCCTCTCTCATAATAATTTTCAGTAGCATCATGAATGAATTCAACAATATAACCAGCACCTAAAGCATTCTTTTCATGATCTACAAGCATAGAAAATTTACTACTGTCCACATAAGCAAATTTCTTCTCATGAATAGTAGTGGGAGCAAACTCAACGAAATAATTATCATGTGAGGCATAATCCAATTGAAAACTAAAATCATGATGACAAATTTCATGGTTATAATTATTCCTTATAGCATACAAGTCATCACAATAATCATCATAGATAGCAACTTTGTTCTCATAATCAATTGGAACCTCTTCTGAAATAGTGGAATCATCACTAAATAAAGTTGACACTCTTCCAAATCCACTTTCATGTTCATCACAATAAGATTCAACATCCTCCAAAATAGTGGGATCACTACTTCCTAAAGTTGACACTCTTCCAAACCTACTTTCATCAATATAATCATCATAAATAGGAGGCATGCTTTCATCATAATAAATTTGCTCATCAAAACTTCGGGGACAAAAAATTTCATCTTCATCAAACATAGCATCCCAAGCTTGTGGCTTTGCATATCATTAGCATCATGGATATTCAAGGAATTCATACTAACAACATTGCAATCATGCTCATCATTCACATATTTCATGCCAAGAATTCTATGTAATTCTTCTTCTAGCACTTGAGCACAATTTTCCTTTTCATCATACTCACGAAAGTTATTAAAAAGATGAAGTGTATGAGGCAAACTAAATTCCATTATTTTGTAATTTTATTTTATAGAGTAAACTAGTAATAAAACAAGAAACAAAAAGATTCGATTGCAAGATCTAAAGATATACCTTCAAGCACTCACCTCCCCGACAACGGCGCCAGAAAAGAGCTTGATGTCTACTACACAACCTTCTTCTTGTAGACGTTGTTGGGCCTCCAAGTGCAGAGGTTTGTAGGACAGTAGCAAATTTCCCTCAAGTGGATGACCTAAGGTTTATCAATCGGTGGGAGGCGTAGGATGAAGATGGTCTCTCTCAAACAAACCTGCAACCAAATAACAAAGAGTCTCTTGTGTACCCAACACACCCAGTACAATGGTAAATTGTATAGGTGCATAGTTCTGCGAAGAGATGGTGATACAAGGGCAATATGGATGATATATATAGGTTTTTGTAATCTGAAAATATAAAAACAGCAAGGTAACTAATGATAAAAGTGAGCACAAATGGTATTTCAATGGTAGGAAACAAGGCATAGGGTTCATACTTTCACTAGTGCAAGTTCTCTCAACAATAATAACATAGATAGATCATATAACAATCCCTCAATGTGCAACAAAGAGTCACTCCAAAGCCACTAATAGCGGAGAACAAACGAAGAGATTATGGTAGGGTACGAAACCACCTCAAAGTTATCCTTTCTGCTCGATCTATTCAAGAGTTCGTAGTAGAATAACACGAAGCTATTCTTCCCGTTCAATCTATCATAGAGTTCATACTAGAATAACACCTTAAGTCACAAATCAACCAAAACCCTAATGTCACCTAGATACTCCAATGTCACCTCAAGTATCTGTGGGCATGATTATACGATATGCATCACATAATCTCAGATTCATCTATTCAACCAACAGAAAGTACTTCAAAGAGTGCCCCAAAGTTTCTACCGGAGAGTCAAGACGAAAACGTGTGCCAACCCCTATGCATAGGTTCATGAACGGAACCCGCAAGTTGATCACCAAAACATACATCAAGTGGATCACATGAATATCCCATTGTCACCACACATAAGCACGGCAAGACATACATAAAGTGTTCTCAAATCCTTAAAGACTCAATCCGATAAGATAACTTCAAAGGGAAAACTCAATTCATCACAAGAGAGTAGAGGGGGAGAAACATCATAGGATCCAACTATAATAGCAAAGCTCACGATAGATCAAGATCGTGCCATAGAGACAACACGAGAGAGAGAGAGAGAGAGATCAAACACATAGCTATTGGTACATACCCTCAGCCCCGAGGGTGAACTACTCCCTCCTCTCATGGAGAGCGCCGGGATGATGAAGATGGCCACCGGTGAGGGATTCCCCCTCCGGCAGGGTGCCGGAACAGGCTCCCGGGAGGTTTTTGGTGGCTACAGAGGCTTGCGGCGGTGGAACTCCTAATCTATCTTCGTATTCGATGGTTTTAGGGTATATGGGAATATATAGGCAAAATAAGTCGATCGGGGGAGCCTCGAGGGGCCCACGAGACAGGGGGGCGCGCCTAGGGGGGTGGGCGCGCCCTCCCATCTCCTAGCCTCCTCGAAGGTTCCCTGGCTTGTACTCTAGGTGTCCCAGATCATGTTCGTTCCAAAAATAACGCTCCCGAAGGTTTCATTCCGTTTGGACTCCGTTTGATATTCCTTTTCTTCGAAATACTGAAACAGGCAATAAAATAGCAATATGGGATGGGCCTCCTGTTAGTAGGTTAGTCCCAAAAGTAATAAAAAGGTGTATAATAAAGCCCGTAATCATTCAAAACAGATAATAAAATAGCATGAATGCTTCATAAATTATAGATACGTTGGAGACGTATCAATCATCTATGGCCCTACATTCTTGTCCGTCTGCCATGCTATACTATCGGGCCGTGATCACTCGGGAGGTGATCACGGGTTTATACTATACTTACATACACAATATTCAGATGGTGACTAAAGTCGGGTCGGCTCATAGAGTACCCGCAAGGGCTTCAGAGATGGGGGCTGAAGGGGCAGGTGGTTCCATCCAGGTAGTGATGGGCCTGGGTTCCCAACAGCCCCCTGATGGTTACTTTGTGGCGGAGCAACAAGGCAGGTTGAGACCACCTAGGCAAGAGGTGGGCCTGGCCCTGGTCGGCGTTGTCGGTTACTTCATAATATCATGCTTAACGAGATCTTGGTATTTGATCTGAGCCTCACCACTGGCCTATACGCACTAACCAACTACGCGGGAACAGTTATGGGCACTCAACGTCGTGGTATCAGCTGAAGCCTTCTTGACGTCAGTGACTGAGCGGTGCTCGCCGGGTTGGACTAGAACTCCTGCTCTTGTATAAGGGAGGCTAGGTCTGCTCACCGTTCGCGTTCGCAACATGCAGGTGTGCAATGGGCGATGGGCCCAGACCCCTGCGCGCATAGGATTTAGACCGGTGTGTTGACCTCTCTGTTGTGCCTAGGTAGGGCGGTGACGTGTTGATCATCCAAGGCCGGGCATAACCCAAGAAAGTGTGTCTGGACAGAGGGATCGAGCGTGTTGGGAAATGTGGTGCACCCCTGCAGGGAAGTTTATCTATTCGAATAGCCGTGTCCCTCGGTAAAAGGATGACCCGAAGTTGTACCTTGACCTTATGACACTAGAACCGGATACTTAATAAAACACACCCAGACAAGTTCCAGAGACAACCCGGTGATCGCTTTCCCATAGAGCGACAAGGGGAGGATCGCCGGGTAGGATTATGCTATGCGATGATACTTCGTGAACTTCAATCTACTCTCTTCTACATGCTGCAAGATGGAGGCTGCCAGAAGCGTAGTCTTTGATAGGACTAGCTATCCCCCTCTTATTCTGGCATTCTGCAGTTTAGTCCATCGATATTACCTCTTTACACATATACCCATGCATATGTAGTGTAGATCCTTGCTTGCGAGTACTTTGGATGAGTACTCCCGGTTGCTTTGCTCCCTCCTCTCCCCCTTTTTCCTCTTCTTCTCGGACGGCACAACCAGATATTGGAGCCCAGGAGCCAGACGCCACCGTCGACGATGACCCCTACTACACCGAGGGTGCCTACTACTACGTTCAGGCCGCCAACGTCAAGGAGTAGTTTAGGAGGATCCCAGGCAGGAGGCATGCGCCTCTTTCGATCTGTATCCCAGTTTGTGCTAGCGATCTTATGGCAACTTGTTTAACTTATGTTTGTACTCAGATATTGTTGCTTCCGCTGACTCGTTTATGTTCGAGTACTTGTATTCAAGCCCTTGAGGTCCCTGGCTTGTAATATGATGCTTGTATGACTTATTTTACTTTTAGAGTTGTGTTGAGATATCTTCCCGTGAGTCCTTGATCTTGATCGTACACATTTGCATGGATGATTAGTGTATGATTGAATCGGGGGCATCACAAAGAGATGCAGTATAATAGAAAAGAGACCCGAGGGCCATAGGTTTCACTAGTGGCTTCCCTCGAGATAGCATGTATTACGGTGGGTGAACAAATTACTGTCGAGCAATTGATAGAAAAGCGCATAATTATGAAGACATCTAAGGCAATGATCATGAACATTGGCATCACATCCGTGTCAAGTAGACCGACTCCTGCCTGCATCTACTACTATTACTCCACACATCGACCGCTATCCAGCATGCATCTAGAGTATTAAGTTCATAAGAACAGAGTAATGCATTAAGCAAGATGACATGATGTAGAGGGATAAACTCAAGCAATATGATATAAACCCCATCTTTTTATCCTCGATGGCAACAATACAATACGTGCCTTGCTGCCGCTACTGTCACTGGGAAAGGACACCGCAAGATTGAACCCAAAGCTAAGCACTTCTCCCATGGCAAGAAAGATCAATCTAGTAGGCCAAACTAAACCAATAATTCGAAGAGACTTTCAAAGATATCAAATCATGCATATAAGAATTCAGAGAAGAACCAAATAAATTCAGAGAAGAACCAAATAATATTCATAGATAATCTTGTTCATAAATCCACAATTCATCGCATCTCAGCAAATACACCGCAAAAGAGTATTACATCAGATAGATCTCCAAGAACATCGAGGAGAACTTTGTATTGAGAATCAAAGAGAGAGAAGAATCCATCTAGCTAATAACTATGGACCCGAAGGTCTGTGGTAAACACCTCACGCTTCATCGGAGAGGCAATGGTGTTGATGTAGAAGCCCTCCGTGATCGATTCCCCCTCCGGCAGATCGCCGGAAAAGGCCCCAAGATGGGATCTCATGGGTAGAGAAGGTTGCGGTGGTGGAAAAGTGGTTTCGTGGCTTTCCCTGATGTTTTTAGGGTATAAGAGTATATATAGGCAAAAGAAGTACGTCGGTGGAGCTATGAGGGGCCCACGAGGGTGGGGGCGCGCCTACCACCCCCGCACCCCCGGTGCGCCCTCCTACCTCGTGGGCGCCTCGTGGCATTTCCGACTTCAACTCCAAGTCTTATGGTTTGCTTTCGGTCCAAGAAAGATCATCGCGAAGGTTTCATTCCATTTGGACTCCGTTTGGTATTCCTTTTCTGCAAAACTCTAAAATATGCAAAAAAAATAGAAAGCAGAATTGGGCCTCCGATTAATAGGTTAGTCCCAAAAATAATATAAAGGAGCATATTAAAGCCCATTGAACATCCAAAACAGATAATATAATTACAAGGAGACGTATCAATCCACGCCACCCTGGTACGAGAAGCTAGGCGAGCAGCGTCGTCTGCAGCCGCAACGACGATCCGCGCAGCAACAAAAAGCTAACTCACGCCAAACCTTGAGTAATTTCCTTTTTGTGAGGTTATTTCCCTCGAATGGTCTCGGTTTTTGTATGGAAAACCTGCAAGCGAAGGAACCTTGCCACTATTAGCAGCGCCCTTTTTCTGTTTCGAGTCCGCTCAACAGCTCAAGTGATTGCGCCAAGAACGACAAGGTGGCTTGCCCGATAGCGACACCCCTAAGCAGCCTGCTAAGGATCCGTACCTCAAAGCGCCCACGGCAAGGGTTAATGTGCCGGCAAGCCTATCCAACTAAGTGTGGGGTAGTACGTACAAAGTGAGATAAAATAGGAAGATAACATGCATTGAGTTCAAAGCACAGTGAAAGTTATATTACATCAGTGATTGCCGTGGTTCTAACTTAAGAGAAAATTGTAACGCCCCGGATGTAACTTTCCATAATTGTAACTCCAACTCTTGCCATTTCCGACTATGTGTTGTGATATTTCCTTCGTGGTTGGGTTTTGTCTTTTGTTTTGCATTTTGTTCATGTCACGCATCTCATCTCATAGCATCATACACATTGCATCTGCATGTTTTCATAAAACTTGCATCCGCTCATAGTTGCCGCTCCTCGCTTCTCTCTATTGCGTTCATTGACTGTTCCAAGACCAACCGTGTTTTCGTTTCCCTCTTGTCAAACCACCCAACCTCTCTGCACAACCACCGACCCCCCCCCCCTCTGCAACCTAGTCCGAAAGCTTCTCCCGAACCTGACCCAGGCTGTCATGACCAATGGGTACGGATCATCTCCAAAAATCTATAAAACATCTTCGTTTTATTATTTGGACTCCCTACCTATTTACTTCTCGACCTTCCGATTACGATCGGAGGGACGAGATAGCCCCTACCCAAAAATCTAGCCTATATAAACTGACCCAACCCTAAATTTGAGGAGAGTTGTCCCATCCTCCTAGCCACCGCCACTCCTCCTGTCTCGTCTTCCTCGGGATCCTCCCAGATCCCCTTCTCACCCAACCAGCGCTCGAGGCCTCCCCTCGATCCAACCGATCCTGCCCGATCGATCGTTCCAATCCATCCAGCCGCCACCCACTCTCCCTCGATCTCTCGACCCGAGCGCTCGTTCCCGAATGGATCAAGGCGCTACCTCCAGCCCGCAGCCGCGTGGATCTCCTCTACGCTCGAGCTGCACCAGGCCCCAAGCGACCTCGCTCCCCTGCCGTCTCCAGCACCGTGTCGGCGAGCGCCATCGCCGAAGCTGCTCCGTTCCTCGCCCGAGCTAGTAGGCTGCCGTCCCTCTCCGCCTTATCCTTCCTTCCCTCCTCACGTTGCTCCTCCCTGACCGTGCCTTCCCCGTCCCGTTGTTCCTCGCTGGGAACCATGGCTACCTCCCGGAGTAGCAGCAGCACCATCGGAGCTCCCTCCGCCGTCGTGCACCACCAGCAGGTCGCCGTCGTCGACCCGCAGGCTAGCCTTGCCTCCTCCTCCCGCCCTCTTCTTCGTCTTCCCCTCTCTCCAATCCCTCTCTCTCCCAGATAGTCCATCGCCATGGATGCCCGCCGCTGCTTCATCCTAGAACGGATCCTCATCACCCCGAGCCTGCAAAGCTGTCGAGCCCCGCCGCAGCCGGGAATGGGCTCCCCGCGCCCTAGATCCGTTCGGACCGAGATTCCCCATGCCCAAGACCTCGCCGCCCCTTCGCCCCGCTCGCTGGAGCTCTTCTCCCGGTCACCGGTGCCCTGCCCGCCTCCTTTGCTTCGCCCCTACGCGAGGAGGACGACCCCAGCGCCAAGTCCCGCTTCGCCGTTGACTCCGCCCCCTTCCACCTCGTTCGGTCCAGGCAGTCGAGCAGGCCCGCCAACCTTGTCTCCCACCGACCGGGCCTTGGCCCATTGTGAGCAGCCCCTCCAGCCCCTCTCATGTATGTTGTTGGCCCAACAGATGCGGCCCATATCACGTTTTTTTCCAGTTCGACAATTTTGCTATTTATCTAGTAAATTACTATTTTACAGAAAAGCCCCTCTAGATCATGCATTTAATAACTCACAAATGGTGCATCGGATTAAAATAATTTATATATCTAAAATGCTTAGAATTTTGTCTAGTTTCATAATATGCCACTATCATCCATGTTTAAAATGTTGTTTGTTTAAATTTTCTTAAATGCCATGCTAAAATGATTTATTTCATAACTAAATAACTGTAGCTCCAGTTTTAATAAATTTTATATGTAAATGGGGTGGAAAAATGCCTAGTTTAACATGGTGCACATTATTTTCCTGTTTAACAACAATGAAATATGGTTTAGGGCAAAACAGTAGCTAATTCAAAATATGGACATGAGAATTTTCAGGAATTGTTGTTTGTTGTTTCCGGCCTCATTTAAACTTGCCTAAATAGGTAGTTTTCATATGCTTCACCCCTTGCCATGTTTAATAACATTTAATATTGGTGAGTAGCATAAACAAGAGTGGACTAGATAATTGAACGTGGCGTTTCGTCAATATGCAACTCGTTGCATATTGAGCTCCGCTTAATTTGTAGTGTTGTTTGTTGCACTTTGCCATGACATGCCTCTTTAAACCGGACATGCATCATACTTGATTGTGCATCATGCCATGTTTATGTGATGGTTGTTTACCATGTTGTCTGCTTCTTTCCGGTTGTCCTTCATCTCGATAGTTTCCGTTTCGTTGCAATCGTGAGGACTCGTTCGACTATGTTGGTTTGACTACTTCATGAACTCGTTCTTCTTCCTTGCGAGATCTCAGGCAAGATGACCATTACCCTTGATATCAGTTCTATCTTTGCTTCCTAGTTGCCTCGCTCTATCGCTATGATGCGCTACCTATCACTTGTTTACCATGCCTCCCATAGTGCCATTGCAAGCCTCTAACCCACCTTTCCTAGCAAACCGTTGTTTGGCCATGTTACTGCTTTTGCTCAGCCCCTCTTATAGTGTTGTTAGTTGCAGGTAATGTTGAAGATTGCTCCATGTTGGAATATGATTATGTTGGGATATCACAATATCTCTTATTTAATTAATGCATCTATATACTTGGTAAAGGGTGGAAGGCTCGGCCTTATGCCTGGTGTTTTGTTTCACTCTTGCCGCTTTAGTTTCCGTCATACCGGTGTTATGTTCCTTGATTTTGCGTTCCTTACGCGGTCGGGTTTATGGGAACCCCTTGACAGTTTGCTTTGAATAAAACTCCTCCAGCAAGGCCCAACCTTGGTTTTACATTTGCCTGACAACCTAAGCCTTTTTTCCCTTGGGTT
>NC_041387.1:221040065-221075029 GCF_002162155.2 Triticum dicoccoides | reverse complement strand
CTGGGCAACCAGGGTCTATGCCAACCCAACGTCTTACCCATCCGGTGTGCCCTGAGAACGAGATGCGTGAGACTCCTATCGGGATTTGTCGGCACATCGGGCGGTCTTGCTGGTCTTGTTTTACCATTGTCAAAATGTCTTGTAACCGGGATTCTGAGGCTGATCGGTTCTTTTCGGGAGAAGGAATATCCTTTGCTGATCGTGAGAGCTTGTGATGGGCTAAGTTGGGACACCACTGCAGGGTATAAACTTTTGAAAGTTGTGCCCGCGGTTATGTGGAAGATGGGAATTTGTTAATGTCTGGTTGTAGAGAACTTGACACTTGACTTAATTAAAATGCATCAACCGCGTGTGTAGCCATGATGGTCTCTTTTCGGCGGAGTCCGAGAAGTGAACACGGTCTTTGTGTTATGATTGTGCGTAAGTAGTTTCAGGATCACTTCTTGATCACTTCTAGCTTCTCGACCATTGCGTTGCTTCTCTTCTCGCTCTTATTTGCGTATGTTAGCCACCATATTTGCTTAGTGCTTGCTGCAACTCCACCTCATTACCTTATCCTACCCATAAGCTTAAATAGTCATGATCTCGCGGGTTTTGAGATTGCTGAGTTCTCGTGACTCACCTGATACTATCACAACAGTTGCAGGTGCCAATGATACCAGTGCAGGTGATGCAACCGAGCTTAGATGGGAGCTCAACGAAGACCCTGGGGTTTGGATTTCAAGCGGAGTTGGCATATCACAAAATGACATGTCGTGCAAACGAGCATAGCCTTCAGAAATGAAGGAGTGAGATGCTCCAGTATCGAATAGAACTGATACTGGGTGACAATTGACAAGGAGTGTACCAAGAACGACATCCGGATCATCATGAGCGTCTTTAGCTGAGACGTGATGCACACGTCCACGTTCAGTGGGGGCTGACTTGACACTGATCATCTTGCGTGATGGCTTAGCACAGCCAACAGTCTTCTCGGGCTGGGGTGGAGCATAACTAGTCTGAGAGCAGTCACGTGCATAGTGTCCTGGCTTCCCGCATGTGAAGCAAGTCCCTGAGGTTGGACGTGGACCCGCACTGACAAGCGGTCTACCAGTAGGCCTGGGTGGAACATATGAGTGAGCTGGGGGAGGCACCACATGGGATGGCCTCGGTGCATATCCGGAAGGAAGAGCGGAGTTTGGAACCCAAATCCGGCGCTTTTGAGAACTAGAACCGGAAGAAGATCCCAAATCACGGGCGTGCTTACGAGACTCCTCGTAGGTGAGCTGAGCTGTCTCTGCATTGATGGCTTTGTTCACAAGGGCTTGGAATGTATCACAATGATGCAGGTGGAGATCACGACGCAACTTGGGGTTGAGACCCTTCCGGAACCTAGCCTGCTTCTTGGCGTCCGTGGACACTTCTTCTGTGGCATAGCGAGTGAGGTTCTCAAACTCTCTACTATAAGCATCAACAGCCATCTTACTCTGGGTGAAACTACAGAACTCTTCTCTCTTGCGATCGATGAGGGCTTCAGGAATGTGATGCTCGCAAAAAGCCTCAATGAAATCCTTCCAGGTAGGAATCTGGCCAGCTGGAAGCATAGCCTCATAGTTCTGCCACCAAAGACCAGCAGGACCTTCCAGGTGGTATGTGGCATAGGTGACCTTGTCATCTTCAGCTACGCTCGCGGAACGCAGCTTATGAGTGATGCTACGGAGCCAGTCATCTGCATCGAGTGGCTCGATGGAATGATGAAAGGTAGGTGGGTGCAAGCGAATGAAGTCATGAATGGTCGCAGACTTATTGGACTGATGTGCGGTGTTCTCCTCGATACGTGCCAACAAACGGTTAGACTCACGCTTGTTCCTCTCCATTTCTAACATGAATTCTGTCAACGAAGGCGGGTCGGGAGGATCCTCATCCCTACCATCTCCATGGTTCTGGCTACGAACAATAGAACTTGACGACATCCTGAGAAACGAAACCAGGGACGGAGTCAGCATCAACTATAGACTGTAGAATGTAGGACAAGGAATTAGTATCTCTCGAACACCTAGGGAAATTCCGGCAGCATAACGGAAGTAAAATGCTCAGAATGAGACATCCTACTAAAAATGGGGTGGTAACATACTCATCAGCATTACTCAAGGTTCTGAGATCATACTAAACAGACTACACCGGAAATACTCAAAACTGGGGTATGACTCTGATCAACCAATCCTATGGGACTACGGAGTAGTAACACGTGATCCTGATAGACGGAAGAGAAAGCCTAGTTCCTTAACCCCGTAGGAAAGATGGGACGACTCAGATCAGAAGGCCATGAGGTAAAGGAGTAAAAGGAGCCTTACGTTCCTTCCCACAATCAATTCCCTTACATAACTAAAGAATTTCTAGACTCAACTTCGACCAGTTTGGCTTGGTAATCCTACAGGCAGTCAGGCTCTGATACCAAGGCTGTCAGGACCCCGATCCTAAGTCACATCGATCTAGCATGTAACACCCCATATCACTTTGCGGCCTCACGCACGGTATTCCCACGGGTGTCGCCTTACCATGCCCGGGACTGTTTGCGCCTTTTGGCACACGTATATGATAGTGTCGCTAGCAACCATATGACAGAGAACCCGGGCTGACATGGCTATTGAACCCAAAGTGGCACTAACTTACAGGGACAGGCATACATGACCCAGCATCGAACGTGTCGGTCATCAGTGAGTGAATCTGGGCTGTAGCAACTGGGCTAACAGGACTCCGGTAAACCGGGCTGTAGCGGGCTAACAGGACTCCGGTATTCATTGCGTGACATTTCCTCGAAGGGACAGACATAGGAACGAAGAAGGACACATGCCGGCCAGCCTAAGTGTTCTGGAGCAGTAGCACGCTACCATGGCTCAGTGGAAACACTAGGAGACATTTCCCGGTAAGAGAGGCTACTAAGGATAAACAACTAGATAGCCAGATCCCACACATAGCAATACACGTTACACGTACGCATAACATGCAAGTATGTGTTGTACAACATGGCATCACAGCATAACTCAATAACTCACATAGATAAAGCTCAAAGAGCCATCATAGCCTTTATTTCAAACAGGGGTCACAAGACCCATCATACAGAGCATACAAGCAACAAGCGGAAGCATTACATGTCTGGGTACAAACATCTACAAATGAAAAAGGCTGAAGAGCCTGACTATCTACAACATCCGATCAAGATCGTAGCTGAGGTACAAACTACTCGTCGAAGTCCACGAGAACACTATTAAGACCGAAGTCTCCGCTGCAAAAACATAAACAAAGCAACATGAGTACAAAGGTACTCAGCAAGACTTACATCAGATCCTATCATACATGCATGGGTGTCAAGAAGGTAATGTGGGGTTTAGTTGTAGCAAGCCAGCTTTGACTCAGTGGCTATCCTGTTCTACGACTACCAGAAACTCTTGAGGTGATATGGCGCACACGAGTCCACTAATCACCACACAATACACTACTATGGATTCATCCCTGTCTCCCTACGAGAAGGCCATCCATAGCACTCACACTTGTCTTGAGCTTTTTAGAGTATACACTTCAAGTTGTCTATGTACCATGTAAGCATCCAAGAAGTCCATAACCGCGGACCCGGCTATTCGAATAGATCATGTTAACCCTGCAGGGGTGTACTTCTTCACACACGCTCTCGCCACTTACCGCCATGTACACGTCATGTATCTCGGCAACCTTCAAGCGGAAGCCTGGCGAGGGTGTCGGCCATGACCTGACTAACCACACAAGACTCTAGTCCAGGTTTATCGCCTATTCGGGTTCCATCCGCAAGGAGATCCGGCCGGGGTTTCGCTCACGGCCCCAAACGATGTGTGCAGGGTTCCCGAGCCCACCATCCGGGTGCCACTCGGTACACCAGGCCACGTGTGCCTAGTCTGTCCCAAGCCCACCCTGTCGGGTGCCACTTGGTAGAAAAATAGCACTACCTACAAACACCAGAAACTAGTTGCGACTCCTGGACAGAGACCAAGTTGGTTAATAAGTCGAGAAGGGTCGAGTTACCGGAACCCAATGTGTGGTAGTATCGAGTCATTGGACAACATACATAGAACTCAGTGCTTAGGGACGGTTCCAGTGAGACAACCCACCATGTACTCCTACATGGCCTCTCACCGCTACCTTTACCAAATCGTGTTCACACACTTCACTCTCAGCATCAGAACATATCATAACACTCTAACTCATTCCCAATGAATCAAACCTGACACAACTCTAAGCAATAGCAGGCATAGCATGGTAGGAACACAACAATGGCTTCAATCAACTCCTACACATGCTAGTGGGTTTCAACTATTTACTGTGGCAATGACAGGTCATGCAGAGGAATGGGTTCAACTACCGCAGCACAAAGTAGCAGATGAATCGCTGTTGTCCTAATGCAATAAATGAGAGCAGGAGCAGGAGAGTAGGATTGTATCGGAATGAACAAGGGGGTTTGCTTGCCTGGTAAATCAACAGAGGAGGCACTGCTTCACAGACAGGTACTCTGGAATGGTCTCCGGAGCAAGACCTATCGAGAAGGAATGGTGCCAACAATCAATACACAAGCATATGCAACAATATGATGCATGAACATGGCATGAAGATGTGATGTTGTTTGAGCTAATGCAACTAGTAATCATTTGGTTTGAAGTCCATTTGAACCAAAAGCTCAAATGCAACTCTAAAATAAGTCTCTTAATATGCCATAATGTGTTTTCTCATATTCAGCATGTATAAGTTGGTTTGTCATGCATGAAACTAGTACAGATGGAAAGATTGCATTTTTTTGATAATTTTTCATATATAAATTATTTCAATCTGAGCTACGGTTGAATTGATATGAATTTTTGAAGTTTAAAACATTTTCTGGAATTTCCTGAATTATTTTAATTCCAGAAAATATGTTATTGCGCCCGCATGACGTCAGCACGAGGTCAGCAGGTCAACCGGCTGACCAGGGTCAAACCTGACGTGTGGGGTCCACACGTTAGTGTCACAGTTAGTTGACAGGGGGGGTTAATTCTAATCTAACTTAGATTGGTGGCGCTGGGGCCCACTGTCAGTGTCAGGGGGTTAACTAAGCGGTGATTAGCACTAAGCTAATCACCTAACGTGTCGGGCCCACATGGCGGGGCTCAGGCGACGGGGCTCCCCGCCGGCGACCTCTGGACGCGGCGGAGTCCGCGCCACAGGCCACGGGGACGGCGTCTGAGAGCACATGGGCGTAGCCCGGGCTCGTCCGCATCCAGGGGAGCAGACGGAAAGCCGCGGGGACGCTGGAGCTCGCCGGGGCGAAGCTCGGGGCGGCGGCCGGAGTTCGGCTTCGAGCGGAAACGGGCTGCGGGGCACGGGGAGGCCACCTGAGGGGCTCGGCGGCACCCTCGTGGCACTGGGAGCACGATGGGGTGCTCGGTTTGGGCGGAGGCGGGCCGAGACGACGACGGCGACATGGACGGCGGCGAGAGGCTTCGGCCGTGGTGGGGAGGAGGGCTACGGCGTGCGGGCAGCTAAACGGAGAGAGGGGAACGGTGGCGGAGCTCACCGCGGTTGCAGTGGGCGTCGAAGCGGGCTCGGGGACGCACTGGTGACGGCGGGGCGGCGATGGGGACCCACGGCGGCCGGAGGTGAAGAAGGCGACGGCTCCACGGGGCGTCCGGCGAGGCACGGCTTGACGGAGAGGTGGTGGACGACGTGGCGGAGCTACCGGACTCGAAGAGAGGGAGAGGGGGAGGTGGTGGCCGCAGCAATGGCGTGCGGCGGCAATGGCGCGTTCGGGCGGTCGTGTGGGAGAGAGACCAGGGGAAGGAAAGGAATGAGAGAGAGGGAGAGAGGTGCGGGGCGGCGCGTGGCGTCGTTCCAGGGCGTCCGGGGCGACGAGGAGGACGAAGCAGGAGGTGGCCGGACGCGTGGCCGCGGCCGGCTGTGGCGCGGGCACGCACCTGCTTGGGCGAGGGGGAGGAGACGACAGAGGAGGAGGCGGCTGGGCCGGGCTGGCCAGCTGGGCCGGCCATGCCGCACAGAAGCTGGGCCGCAGGTAAGTCTCCCTCTTTTATTTCTTTTTTCTATTTTTCTGACATATGTTTTGATTTAATTAAAATACTAAATCATTTTATTACCTTATGCCAATTTTTGCAGGAGCTACCTATATTATTCCAGAGCTCCTTAATAAATGGCATAGTTTTTGGACCATATTTTATATATATAACAATATATATCCAAAGCAAATAATTATCGGATTAATCCAAATGGCCAAAATTAAATATCCATGAGCTCCTAAAATATTTGTTTGAATTTTACCTCTGACCAATATTTTCAGAGAGCAACATGAACATTTCCTTGGACCTTTTTGGAACAATTTTTATTTGGGTCATTTTCAGAGATGATTCTGAGGGTTTCACAAATCCCCATTTCAAATTTAAATGGAATTTAACATGATGCACAAATGACTAGCTAGTCTAGGTCATACCAGAACTAGGGATGTGACAGCCCTGTTGAGCCCTAGTATGTCGATCAGACGCGGAACTCCTTACCCTTGTTGGGGCAGTGAGCCGCGCCTCGTGGCAGGCAACGATCGCCTTGCAGAACCCTTGCCTCTTGAATCTCCTCAATTGCCTTGCTGATGAACTCCTGAACGCCTGGTGCCTTCCACCTAATGCCTTCTCCTGGGAAGCATGCTCTGAAGAGCGCCTCCACATGGTGCCTGAGCGCCTCCCTCGTGATCCTAGCTAGGTCTGAGGGGGGCACCGGGCATGCCTTCCTATGCGATGGGTGAAGGTGCCGCGTCTGGGGACGCGAGGCTCAGCGCGGCGTCCTTGGACGATGCTCCTTCATAAGACCCCCATCCCAGCTGCAGCTTCTTCGTCTTGGGAGTGACCTCAGGAGGGAGGGCGTCGCCCTCGTCTTCAGGGTTCTCGACTGCTGCAGCCTGGAAGGCACGCTCGAGGGAGCACACCGCATCCTTCTCTTGACACGCGACCGTGATGACGCCGCCACTTCCTGGCATCTTGAGGACATTGTAGCCGTGTGTGTAGCTGCCATGAACTTGGCCAGTGTTGGGTACCCTAGGATGGCGTTGTAGGGCAGACCGATGTCGGCGACGTCGAAGTCGATGAGCTCGGTGCGGTAGTTGTTGCGCTCACCGAAGGTGCAGGGAGGCGGACCTGCCCTATTGGATGTGTAGAACCGTCGGTCACTCCTGAAAATGGCTTGGTTGGGTGAAGCTGGTAGTATGGCACTTGGAGTCTGTCGAACATCTGAACAGACAGGACATTGAGCCATGCTCCACCATCAATGAGAGTCTTGGTGACGACCATGTTGCTGATGACGGGAGAGCAGAGCATGGGGAGCGCGCCAGCAACGGCCGCGCACTTGAGCTGGTCTGAGGAGCTGAAGGTGATGGCGCACTTGGACCACCTGAGAGGGTGAGTTGCTTCGGGCTTGGGCAGCACTGCATTCACCTCCCGCACGAACTGCTTGAAGATGCAGTGGGAAGTCGGGGTCTGTGAGCCGCCCAAGATGCAGGCGATGGCTCGAGGCTCCTGGAAGCCCCCAGCCCCCTCGTCCTGGTGGTGATCTTCATTCCTTCTTGACGGTGGAGGCAGTGGAGACAGAGCTGCATTGCCCTGAGGGCGCTCCTCACGAGGCTGCTCCCTGCAGGCGCCCTTGCAAGGTTGGCCGTGCCTGCGGTCCTCCCGAGGCTGGTCGCGCCACTCTTGACGGTGGTCGCGTCCGTCCCAGCGTCCTCCACCTTGGCCATCTCCATGACCGTAGCCTCGATCATTATGCTCGGAGCGTCGACCAAGACGTCCTTGTCCTTGGCCTTCTTGTCTTCTGGATGAGCATCGGGGAGCTCGAGGAGGGAGAGGTGTCCCTCCTCAGCCCTTGCGCACTTTTTCGCCATGTTGAACATCTCCAGAGATGTGCAGAGATCCTCATGGATAGTGAGCTCCTCCTTCATCTTGACATCACGGACGCCATCAGTGAACACTGAAATGATGGCCTCGTCCGACACCTTGGGAATCTTGAGGCGAACGTTGTTGAAGCGTTGGATATACTTCTGTAGGGTCTCTCTAGGTTGCTACTTGATGTGACGTAGGTCACCCGCGGCTGGCGGACGGTCGCGAGTGCCCTGGAAGTTGGTGATGAAGCGGCCGCGCATCTCCTCCCAGGAAGAGATCGACCCCTCGGGTAGGTTCAGGAGCCAAGAACACGCGCCATCCTTGAGGGCCATCGAGAACCAGTTTGCCATGATCTTCTCATCGCTGCTGGCCGCCTCAATGCTCATCTCGTAGAGCTGCAGGAACTCGGCGGGGTCGGCGGTGCCATCATAGCACGGACGCAGGTCGGGCTTGAACTTGCTTGGCCAGACGACATTGCGGAGCTCCGGGGTGAACGCGTGGCATCCTGCCGTGGCCACTGGAGCCCATCGAGGGGGTGGAACCTGGTCCTGGTGCACTCGCACCGGCACCTCCCGCGGCGGTATGCGGGCCTGATGCGGGGGTGTTGGAACTACGCGCGCTTCTCCTTGAGGTCGTAGCACCACCTAGCAGCTCACGTCCTCCCGAGCCGGCGCACAACGCGGTGGGTCGCACCGTGGTGCCACACGCCTTGGCCCGAAGATGACACCCTGGGCCGGAGGTGGTGGAGGAGCCCCGTGAGCTACGTCGCCCGCTGCAGGTGGTTGTTGAGGCAGTGAGCGAGGCGGAGCGGTGGAGCCCCCAGCCACTCTGACGAGCTCAACGATCCGCTCGAGCCACTCCTCGTAGAGGTCGCCGACCGGGCGGTAGCAAACGAGCTCCCGTGCAATGAGCAGAGCGGCCTGCGCGTCCGCCTGGCCGTGACGCGCGTGGGAGGACGAAGCTGCTGGGGTCAGTGATGGAGTAGCGATGCGCCCGTCGCGGCGCACCGACAGGTGCAGCGAAGAAGCTTGCTTCTTGTGGCCGGCAGGGCCCGTGGCAGCGTTGGCCACCGGAGACGGAGCACGACGAGCACAGCCATCGCCCGCTGGAGCCGTCTGAGCAACGCGAGCGGCGACTGCGACCCGGCGCTTGGCGCGAGCTCGGCATGTGTCGGCCATGGAGGTGTCGGAGTGGTGGTGGATCGGTCGGCGGAAGAGAAGATCCGACGCATCCCTACCTGGCGCGCTGATAACCCACAAGTATAGGGGATCGCAACAGTTTTCAAGGGTAGAGTATTCAACCCAAATTTATTGATTCGACACAAGGGGAGCCAAAGAATATTTTCAAGTATTAGCAGTTGAGTTGTCAATTCAACCACACCTGGATAACTTAGTATCTGCAGCAAAGTATTTAGTAGCAAACTAGTATGATAGTAATGGTAACAGTGATAAAAGTAACGATAGCAGTTTTGCAGTAGTTGTAACAGTAGCAACGGTAAAGTAAATAAGCAAAGCACACTACGTGAAAAGCTCGTAGGCATTAGATCAGTGATGGATGATTATGTTAGATGCGATTCCTCATGTAATAGTTATAACATAGGGTGACACAGAACTAGCTCCAGTTCATAAACGTAATGTAGGCATGTATTCCAAATATAGTCATACGTGCTTATGGAAAAGAACTTGCATGACATCTTTTGTCCTACCCTCTCGTGGCAGCGGGGTCCTAATGAAAACTAAGGGATATTAAGTCCTCCTTTTAATAGAGAACCGGACCAAAGCATTAGCACTTAGTGAATACATGAACTCCTCAACCTACGGTCATCACCGAGAAGTATCCTGATTATTGTCACTTCGGGGTTGTCGGATCATAACACATAATAGGTGACTATAGACTTGCAAGATAGGATCAACAACTCACATATATTCATGAAAACATAATAGGTTCAGATCTGAAATCATGGCACTCGGGCCCTAGTGACAAGCATTAAGCATAGCAAAGTCATAGCAACATCAATCTCAGAACATAGTGGAGACTAGGGATCAAACCCTAACAAAACTAACTTGATTACATGGTAAATCTCATCCAACCCATCACTGTTCAGCAAGCCTACGATGGAATTACTCACGCACGGCGGTGAGCATCATGAAATTGGTGATGGAGGATGGTTGATGATGACGACAGTGACGAATCCCCCTCTTCGGAGCCCAAACGGACTCCAGATCAGCCCTCCCGAGAGAGATTAGGGCTTGGCGGCGGCTCCGTATCGTAAAACACGATGAAACTTTTTCTCCAATTTTTTCTCTGCGAAAGCAAATATATAGAGTTGGAGTTGAGGTCGGTGGCCATCCATGGGGCCCACGAGGCAGGGTGCGCGCCCAGGGGGAGGGGGCGCGCCCCCCACCCTCGTGGACAAGGTGTGGGCCCCCTGGCCTTGATTCTTTTGCCAGTATTTTTTATATTTTCTGAAAAGTTCCTTCGTGGATTTTTAGGTCATTCCGAGAACTTTTTATTTCTGCAAAAAAATAACACCATGGCAGTTCTGCTAAGAACAGCGTCAGTCCGGGTTAGTTTCATTCAAATCATGCAAGTTAGTGTCCAAAACAAGGGCAAAAGTGTTTGGAAAAGTAGATACGACGGAGACATATCAATTCCCCCAAGCTTAAACCTTTCCTTGTCCTCAAGCAATTCAGTTGATAACCTGAAAGTGATAAAGAAAAACTTTTACAAACTCTATTTGCTCTTGTTGTTCTAAATATGTAAAGCCAGCATTTAAGTTTTCAGCAAAGATTATGAACTAACCATATTCACAATAACACTTAGGTCTCATGTTTACTCATATCAATGGCATAATCAACTAGCGAGCAATAATAATAAATCTCCGATGACAACACTTTCTCAAAACAATCATAATACGATATAACAAGATGGTATCTCGCTAGCCCTTTCTGAGACCGCAAAACATAAATGTAGAGCACCTTTAAAGATCAAGGGCTGACTAAACATTGTAATTCATGGTAAAAGAGATCCAGTCAAGTCATACCCAATATAAACTAATAGTAATGCATGCAAATGACAATCTGCTCTCCAGCGGGTGCTTTTTAATAAGAGGGTGATGACTCAACATAAAAGTAAATAGATAGGCCCTTCACACGGGGAAGCAGGAATTTGTAGAGGTGCCAGAGCTCAATTTTAAAATAGATATGAATAACATTTTGAGCGGTATACTCTCACTGTCAACGCAACAACTATGGGATCTCGATATCTTCCATGCTACATACATTATAGGCGGTTCCCAAACAGAATGGTAAAGTCTATACTCCCCCACCACCAACAAGCATCAATCCATGGCTTGCTCGAAACAACGAGTGCCTCCAACTAGCAACAGCCCTGGGGGAGTTTTATTTAATTATTTTGATTTGATTTGATCTTTTTGATCATGGGACTGGGCATCCCGGTTACCATCCATTTTCTCGTGAATGAGGAGCGGAGTCCACTCCTCTTGAGAATAACCCACGTAGCATGGAAGATACAGACAACCCTAGTTGATACATGAGCTGCTCGAGCATACAAAATAGAATTTCATTTGAAGGTTTGGAGTTTGGCACATACAAATTTACTTGGAATGGCAGGTAAATACCGCATATAGGAAGGTATGGTGGACTCATATGGAATAATTTTGGGGTTTATGGAGTTTGGATGCACAAGCAGTATTCCCGCTTAGTACAGGTGAAGTCTAGCAAAAGACTGGGAAGCGACCAACTGAGAGAGCGACAGCAGTCATGAACATGCATTAAAATTAATCAACACTGAGTGCAAGCATGAGTAGGATATAATCCACCATGAACATAAATATCGTGAAAGCTATGTTGATTTGTTTCAACTACATGCGTGAACATGTGCCAAGTCAAGTCACTCAAATCATTGAAAGGAGGATACCACCCTATCATACCACATCACAACCATTTTAATAGCATGTTGGCACGCAAGGTAAACCATTATAAGCTCCTAGCTAATTAAGCATGGCATAAGCAACTATAATCTCTAATTGTTATTGCAAACATGTTTATTCATAATAAGCTGAATCAAGAACAATGAACTCATCATATTTACAAAAACAAAAGGAGGTCAAGTTCATACCAGCTTCTCTCATCTCAATCAGTCCATCATATATCTTCATTATTGCCTTTCACTTGCACGACCGAACGGTGTGGATAATAATAATAGTGCACGTGCATTTGACTAAGCTGGAATCTGCAAGCATTCAATTCAAGGGAGAAGACAAGGTAATATGGGCTCTTGGTTAAATCAACAATCATGCATATGAGAGCCACTAGACATTTTCATTATAGTCTTCTCCTCTTGACCCCCAAAGAAAATAAAAATATTTACACGGGAAAGCTTCCAACAAGCAAAAAGAAGAACGAGAAATCTTTTTGGGTTTTCTTTTTAATTACTACTACAAGCATGGAAATTAAACTAACTAAATTTTTTGGTCTTTCTTAAGGTTTATCAAACACATAAGAAGAAAGCTAGAAAAAGAATTTAAACTAGCATGGATAATACAATGAAAGAGTGTGAGCACCGACTATTAGAATGAGTGTGTGAACATGAATGTAATGTCGGTGAGAAATATGTACTCCCCCAAGCTTAGGCTTTTGGCCTAAGTTGGTCTATGGCCATGGATAGCCAGACTGATATCCGAAGTTGTAACTGGGGTCATACTGAGAAGTAGCAGCCATTGCCTCCTGAGCTGCGGCATGGTGGCGAGCTGCCTCCGCTTTCCTCTCGTATTCTTTTGCCTCCTCCCTGGTGACAACGTATCTTCGTTTTGCCTGGTAATCAAAAAGGAAAGGAGCAGGGAGAATAACATGGACAGCGCGACGTCTGTCAAAGATTAGTCGATACTGGAGGAATTGTTCTTTCCTCACAAGAAAATGATGACTGACCATAGCGTCATAATCTAAATAAGCGGGAAGGAACTCCCTATCACCCTCACGTGGAGGTATACCAAGATAATTAGCAACACGGGTAGCATAAATCCCTCCAAATAAATCTCCAACTAAACCATTATTATGCAACCTCCATGCAACAATTGCCCCCAAGTTGTAACCTTTATTACCTAATACAACACTCTTGAGAACACAAAGATCAGTGACACACATGTGACATGCTTCATCTTTACCATTAATGCATCTACCAATGAAGAGAGCAAAATAATGTATAGCGGGAAAATGAATGCTCCCTATGGTAGCTTGTGCTATATCTCTAGATTCTCCCACAGTGATACTAGCAAGAAAGTCTTTATACTCAGATTTACAGGGTTCATTAACATTACCCCACTGCGGGAGTTTGCAAGCAGTAGTAAAATCTTCTAAGTCCATGGTATATGATTGATCGTAAATATCAAACAGGACATTTTGAGAATTATGCGAAGATGTAAATTTAAACATTCTTACGAATGAATCAGTCAAATAGTAGTATTGAGGACACTTATCTTGCATGAAGTCCTCAAGATCGGCATTACGCACATATGCATCAAATTCATCATTGATGCCTGCATTGACCATAAACTCTTCCGACGGCCATTCACAAGGCCACACATCAGCTTCCCTTGGTGGTTCATCGTCTTGCTCACGCATTGCACGCCTGGGTGCTTTCTTTGTTGAAGAACCACCTTGGTACATTTTCCTAAACATATTTCTTCCTATGAAAAATTTCTGAAATTTTTTTAGTAACTCAAAATAAAAGTGAATCAAACTAAACAAGATTGATAGCAACTACTCCCATAAGTGCCTAGAGCCTATATCATGCATTAGAATTACTTGGGACCTCATAAATTTGACATACAAGCTCAATAACAGGGTCACCTAGGCAGCAAAAATTTGCAATGAATAAAGCACTAGAACAAAAACTAATTGGACCATTGGAGGAGTCGCATACCAAAGAACAATCTCCCAAAGCAGTTTTGTGAATGGAGCTTTGAGCAAAGAGATCAAAAATCGCAGCAAAATGAGCTAGAACTCGTGCTTGAGCCGGATGGGGATTTTTTTGGGAGGAAGATGGAGTGTGTGGGTGTAGGAATAAGTGGAGGGGGGCCACTGTGGGCCCACGAGGCAGGGGGGCGTGCCCAGTAAGAGTGGGCGCGCCCTCGACCCTCATGGCCAGGTGCTTGCCCCCTGCTATGTTCTCAATGCCTAAAATCCTCAAATATTCCATAAAAAATCATACTAAATTTGCAAGGCATTTGGAGAACTTTTATTTTCGTGTCGGGGAAACTGATCCTCGAACACCTATGGGGCCGGCGGACCGGGCCCCTTTCGGTTCGGCGGGGGGCGGAGATCGCACGAAGAGCAGATCGAGGCGAAGCACACGAGCAGTTTACCCAGCTTCGGAGCTCTCCGGAGAGATAACACTCCTACTGCTACTTGTCTGGTTCTATTCTGTTCTTGCTCTAGCGCGAGAGCGTAGTGTCTTTCTGGGTTACGAATGAGTCGAACCGAACCGAACCCCTCCCTCTACGTTGCGCATGGGCCTCCTTTTATACGCTAAAGGGGTCACCGACAGGTGGCAACGCAGAGAAGGGTACAAATGTAAAAAGTGGGGTGGTTGGTACAGTTACTTGTACAGTGCACCCTACCTAACCCTGACGGCAGGGGACAAGGGCATTAAAGGCCCGTCTGAGTCGCCCAAACAGTGCAGAAAAGGACCGTCAGGGGCGCCACCGTTCGCCACGACGGCGATCTTGTCAGCTCTGCATGCCACTGCGCACCGCTGGCTGCACAGCCTCCCGCCACGCGCGCCTGGAGAGGCCCCCAGAGCGACACGTTGGTGGATGCGCTGGAGCGTGGGCGCAGAGTGGCCGCCTGCCGTGGCAAGCGCCTTGCCGCTGTTGTTATCTTGTCGGGTCCGGAAGCTTGTCGCTCACCGGGCCTCGAGGTACCTTGTTTGGTCTTCCCGGCAAGCTCCTCTTGTCGGGGCCTTGTTGCCTTGCCGGAGCGCGTGGCGCGTCGCGGAAAGTTCTTTGGAGTGCCTCGGTTGGCCTTCCCGGCAAGCTCCTCTTGCCGGGGCCTTGTCTCCTGAGCTTAAATACTTTGTTCTTGAATGGCTCCAAGGGAACCTTAGAGGATCTTGGCGTTCGCCCGGCAGGCCTTGCCGCGGGGTGCTGCAACTGCCCGTGCACAAGTTCGGGGTACTAGGGTACCCCTATTCTAGTACACCGACAGGAGCCCCCGGGCCTGGGCCAGACACGGTGTCGAGCGCTGTTGGGCCAGGCCCAAGATAGGGCACGGGCACACGCGGACTGGGCCACACCGAATCTCGCTCCATATCCACAGCGCTCTCCCATAATAGCACGCGTTGAATGCGGCATCGTGGGAGAGATCGTGGGTGGTTGTTTATTCGGAAGGGCGAAACGTCCGCCCCGTCCCTCTTTATAAGCAGAGGAAACAGGGGCAGTTCGTTCCCCCTCGCTGGTTGCTGCTACTCCATCTTCAAGAACCTCCGCCGCTCCCCCCTTCTTCTTGAAGCCGAGAGAGCAGCGCTTCGCCCCCCATTGCCACCAGCATCACCACGCCGTCGACCTCCCTCACCACCTCCGCCATGGCCCCGAAAGCCAACAAGGGAAAGGGCGTGAAGTCGGCCGAGGCGCAGCGGCTCGCGGCGCTGCGATAGGAGCGGGCGATCTTCTCCCCTCAGCTCGGCGTGCAGGAGCTGAGGGAGTACTTCTACCTCTTTTGGGCGACGGAGACGCGTGCGCATCCGCGCACGAGGGTACTCCCGGCCGCTGCTTCGGAGCTGGCTCCAAACCGGTACCCATTCTTCGCGCTATTCTTCTATTGCGGGCTCTGCCCGCCCTTCTCGGAGTTCTTCTGTGATATCATGAACACATACGGCTTCCGCCTCCTTGACTTCACCCCCAACGCCGTTCTGACCATGGCAGTTTTCGCGCATTTGTGCGAAAACTTTGTCGGAGTCCACCCCAGTGTTGCCCTTTTCCGCCACTACTTCATACCTCGGGTAGAGAGAGGAGAGCCGCTTGCCGGAGGGATCGCCTGGATCTCGAGAGTCGGCAAGAAGGAGGCGTACTTGGAGGGTGAGCTCCACAGCAAGTGGGATGAGTGGAGAGCGGAGTGGTGCTGGATTGTCGAGGAGAATCCGCAGCCCTTCACCGCCGTGCGCCAAACTCCAATAGTGCGCGGCAATGACTGGAGCAACGTGGCCCCGGAAGACGAGAGGCTGAAGATCGCCATTACTAGGATCCTTCGCCTCAGGCTTGCCGGGCTCACTGTAGGCGCTGTAGGTGCAGATTTCCTCCGCCGCCGCATCGCCCCCCTGCAGGAGAGGGCGAGGCCCGCCTGGGAATTCAAGAACTCGGCGGACATCATGAGGCTGCGGCCGGGCCTCAACTACAACTTCACCGTCTTGGAGCTGGATGCAATGCTCCTGGAGTTGTTCAAACGCGACCCCCAGCACCCATTCACGCTGCCGAGGGGCGTTGTCCCATTATGCAACAATTCTTCGCTTGACCGGATCCGCGCCATGATGCCGTTGTGTGATTCACACGGAATCGTTCCAACTTGGCAAGAGCCTGCGGATGACGTCGTGCAAGCGTTCTTCAACAACTTGGAAGAAGTGCCGATCCATGCTGACGAGCAGAAGAACCTCACCCGTGACACCACCGATCAGGAGCTGCAGCGCATCGCCACTAGGGCGGAAGAGGTTGCGGCCGCGGCTGCCGCGGGCGTGTTTGGGTTCACTATGGAGGAGGCGGAGGCTGCGGAGGCGGCAAACCTTGCCGAGCGCGCGGAGTTCATTGGCGAGGAGGAGCCTGCCGGTTCCGAAGCCGAGCCGAGCGAGGCCGGCGAGGAGGAGCCCGAGCCTTCAGAAAACTTGCCGCAGGCGGAGCCCCGGCCCCGCCAAGAAGGCGCCTTCGCAGGGCCGGGGACGCAGCGGGGCGGCAGCCGGGTCAACAGCCGCCGAGCCGTGTGACGCGCTCTACCGCGGCAAGCAATGTTGCCGCGGGAGCGCCTCACGCAACAGCGGCAACTGGAGCGGGATCTTCCCGGGCCACCACCACCGCCCCCGCCAAGCGGGCAAGGGATCCTACTCCTCCGCCTCGCCGCACCGGAGGAGGGCCGGACTTCGATCTTTCCGCGCTCAGCTCCGACGAGCAGGAAGAAGAGTAAGTTTCTTTGGTGCTCTTGTAGTTCTTCAATCTTGCTGTTTATATCTTGTATCTGACTTGCTCCAATCTAGACTCCTTTCTTTTCTGGACGCTGGCCCAGAGAGCGGCGAAGAGGGCCAGGGCCGTGGTGATTGTCATCGAGGATGACCCCATCGTGTCAGCAGGAGGTGGGTTCGAGACCACCTTGACGGACCCGGCAATCACTCCTCAAAGCAGCCCCCAGCACAGCCCCCAGCATAAGTTCATAGTTTAGCCTTCTGCTGCCGGGCGCGCTTGAGTGCTTTTTCCTTTGTTGATATCTTGCTTGTTGATTTGTGTAGGAGCAGAGCAGCCACATCAGGAGCGCCCGGAAGCTGATCCCGAAATGCCATCTGCTTCGACTACGCCGCCAAGGGAGGGGTTCCCGGTAAGGGAGCGCTCTCCGGCAAGGGAGAACTCTCCGGCAAGGGACAGCACCGTCGATCCTGCGGCGACCGAGACCGCAACTGCAGATCTTGGCGCAGGTAATTTACTTGTCCAAAAACTTTCCCTTGGGTTCTTCTTCTTCTGATTTTCTTCTCTTGGATTTTTGATTGATTTTTCTCCCTTCTTCGTTCTTCAGACCCCTCTGCTACTGAGCCAATGGAGACAGAGGGAGCCGGCGAGGAAAGGGCCGATGCTGATGAGACCGCCGGCGAGGAGGCCGCCAGGGCTACCGCTGCAGAAGCCGGCGAGGGGTCGGGCGATCGCACTGACGACCCTGAGGCCGCAGGAGCGCCAGGCGCTGAGCCGACCGCCGATCCCTCTGCCGCTTCTGCGGAGCTAGGCTCCGAGGAGCCCCAGCCCGGCGCCTACTTGAAGGCCGGCGACAATATCTTCATCAAGCTACCCTGGGCGTCGAGCTCCAGGGCGCCGGTCGAGGGGGAAACTTTCGACGGGGAGGTGCTCGCCTCTGCTAGATTGTCGTTGGTCGACGCGCCCAGCAGCAGCAGCGGCAAGCCTGAGGAGGAGCAGCTGCTGCGGAAGCTGCTGTCACTCTATCGCGCCTGGCAAGCCAAGCTGGCTTCCCGGGAAGCGCTTGTCGCGAAGGCGGGAGTTGACATGGAGAAGCGCGCGGAGGAGCTCCGGGGCCACAATCGAGAAGCTCTCCGGTCCCTGGCGCAGGAGCGGGAGCGACTCGACAAGGAGCACACGGCCTTCCTTCTCGAGAAGGCCGAAGCTGAGGAGGAGCAAAGGCTGGCCGCCGAGAAGCAGTCCGCGCGGGAAGGTGAACTAGTGCAACGGAAGGCCAACCTCGACATCTACGAGGAAGAGCTCGCCGAGCGCGAGCAAGCACTTGGCGGGGCGCTCAAGGAGGCAAAGGATGCTGCGGCAATTGCAGAGGCCGCCAAGAAAGGGCTGGAGGAGAAGGTGGCGCAGCTGGAGGCCGACATTAGGAAGAGCGGCGAGGAGCTTGCCGCGCTCAAGCGTGAGCGTGAGAAGGATGCTGCCGCCCACGGTGAGCTGCAAGGTCTTCTCGCTGAGAGGGGCAAGGAGCTCAGCGCCGCCAAGGATTCCAAAGCAGACCTGGAGCTGAAGCTAGCCACGCTGACGCAGACGCTGGAGGCCGCCAAGGAGCGGGAGAAGACCTTGTCGGAGAAGGTCAAGGCTGATGCGGCGTTGCTGGAGAGCATTGCAGTTACCCAGAACTCGTTCAGAGACACTATGGAGCACTGGACCGAGGGTCTGGTGAACATTGCCGCAGTCATCAACGAGGAGCTGGCGCAGCTGGGGATGGAGGACTTTGGGTATCCTTCCGACGAGAGTCTTCAACCCAGCGCCAAGCTCATCCTGTTCTTCAAGGGCGTGGTGACGACACTCCAGCGGCTCCGGGAGAGGATCCCGAAGCAGTTGGCCGACGAGTCGCGCAAAATCTGCGCCGGGGTTCTCCAGAAGGTGCTGATGAAGGTGGCCTTCCGCAATCCAGGCCTCAGCTTCACCAACGTCCTCAGGTCCTTGCCGCCTGACGCCGATCTGGATGCACTCAAGGCCCTTGTCGCACCCATTGTGGACAAGGTGAGCGAGATCAAGAGGGTCGAGGGCGGACGCGTAGACTAGGCCGTCCATTTCTTCTTTTCCCTTGCCGCTGCTAATCATGTTATGAAAACATGCTGTTAGAGCTGCGACAAGTTATCTTGTAATATAACTTTATTTCTGTTATCAATTGCTATGTTATTTCCTCTACTAGATTCCTTCCTTTGTATGTTTTTACCCTACGCTTCTAGGGAACTTGTCGGCGCAGGCACCCGAGCCGCGAGCGCTGAGTGCGGAACTTCAGCAGCCTGCTGGCGGCGCTGCTTCCGACAAGAAACCTTGTCGCGACTAGATGTAGCACACTTAAGCTGTTGAGCGGACTTGAAACAAAGTAAGGGCGCAACTAGCCACGAGTTGGTTCCTCCGCGCACAGGTTTTCCATACAAAGCAGGGTCGTTCGAGGAAGATAACTAAAAAATTTAAAAACTGATTGCTCAAACTTTGGCAACTTAGCTTTTCTGTCGTTTGCTTCCCGGCAAGGCAAGACTTCGCTTGAACGACGCCTGGTCCATACCACAATCTTCTCCTTCCCCCCCCCCGGCAAACATGTGTGCGAGGGAACCTTCTTTTCCTTTGTTGAAAAAGAAGAAAGAAGAGAAAATAACGATATGGAGCCCTTCGGCTCGTTACTGCTTACCGGATGTAGGTGCTGCACAAAGTGTCAGATAACGCATGCAAGAAAGAAACTAATACATGAAATGGACAAGTTGTGCGGAGCACATGGGGTTCTTTTTATGCACGGGATCTGCGCCCGGCTTTGTACAAAGGATTACATGCAACAGCGGCAAGACTTGTACAAAAGGTGGTTGCCGGAACGGGGTTCCGGCAACCGCGCCCTACGGGAAAACTTACGAAGATGTTCTATGTTCCAGGAGTTGCTCACCGGAATGCCATCTTCGGTCTCAAGGCGGACAGCGCCGGGCCTTGTGACTCGTCTCACCCGATAAGGGCCTTCCCACTTTGGCGTCAACTTGTTGGAATTCTTGGCGGACTGAACGCGCCGAAGAACAAGGTCGCCTTCCTCGAAGCTTCTAGCCTTAACTTTGCGGCTATGGTAGCGGCGCAAAGCTTGCTGGTATCGAGCAGCTCGTACAGCAGCCTGAAGACGATCTTCCTCAAGGAGCAGCGCGTCGTCTTGTCGCAGCTGTTCTTGCTCCAACTCATCATAAGCGAGCACTCGAGGCGATCCGTATACGAGTTCCGTGGGGAGAACTGCCTCTGCTTCGTAGACTAGAGCGAAAGGTGTCTGGCCAGTGGCTCGATTTGGCGTCGTTCTGATCGACCAAAGAACCACCGGCAGCTCCTCAATCCAGTTTCTTCCGCACTTGCGCAGCCTGTCGAAAGTTCTGGTCTTGAGCCTGCGCAGTACTTCAGCATTTGCCCTCTCTGCTTGACCGTTGCTTCTTGGATGAGCAACAGAAGCGAAGCAGACCTTGGCGCCAAGGTCTTGGACGTACTGCATGAAGGTGCGGCTCGTGAATTGCGTGCCGTTGTCGGTGATGATCCTGTTAGGGATCCCGAAACGGCAAACAATTGACCTGAAGAACTTGACTGCTGACTGTGCTGTCACCTTCCTCACTGGCTGCACTTCCGGCCACTTTGTGAACTTGTCGATTGCGACGTACAAGTACTCAAAGCCCCCGACAGCTCGGGGGAAAGGGTCGAGGATATCGAGCCCCCAGACCGAAAAGGGCCAGGATAAAGGGATCGTCTGGAGAGTTTGAGCTGGCTGGTGTATCTGTTTGGAGTGGAACTAGCACGCTTCACACTTGGTTACTTGTGCAGTTGCATCCTGGAGGGCTGTCGGCCAAAAGAAGCCTTGCCGGAAAGCTTTGCCGGCAAGTGCCCTTGCGCCTATGTGGTGGCCACATATGCCTCCATGTATCTCTGCCAACAGCTTTTGTCCATCTTCCCGGCAAATACACTTCAATTTCACACCGTTGAGTCTTCTTCTGTACAGTATGCTATCAACAAACTGGTACATACTTGACTGCCGGGCTACTCTTTCCGCTTCTTCTTGCTCTTCGGGAAGTTCTCCTGTCTGAAGGAAATGGACAATCTGCTGTGCCCATGCTGGAGCTTGTGGCTCGACAACAAGGACTAAACGCACATCTGCTGCTGCGGGAACATCCTCTTCTACGGCAAGGACTTGCGGCCCTGCCGGAGCTTGATGTTCCCCGGCAAGCTTGCCGGAGCAAAACTTGTCAGGAGCGTCTGCTTCAACGGAACAAACCATAAGGTTTGCCGGAGCAGACTGCCCCTCAGCATTCTTGGTGTTGATCTTGGGGACTTTCTTGGCGGCGGCTTCGGGGAGCTCTGCCGGAAAGTAGTCGCCAGAAACCAACTTCCTCTTCTTGCTTTGTCCAGTTGAGGGTGTTACGGATGGTTGAGTCAACTTGAGCACAAAGATCCCTGGTTCCACAGGTAACTTTAGTGCGGCGCACTTTGACAGGCCATCAGCAATGTCATTCTGAGCTCTCGGGATATGTTCCATCTGTAGGCCATCAAAGTGCTCTTCTAGCTTCCTCACTTCATCAACATATGCTTCCATCAATGGACTCTGGTAGTTCTTGTTCACTTGGCGGACGACAAGCTGTGAGTCACCCCTGACAATGAGCTTCTTGATCCCAAGGTCTGCTGCAATTCTGAGACCGGAAAGCAATCATTCATACTCTGCAGTATTGTTGGTTGCTTGCTCCTTGGGAAAGTGCATCTGGACTACGTATTTGAGGTGCTCTCCGGTGGGTGCGACAAGCAGCACGCCCGCACCAGCGCCTTGCAGCGAGAAGGCACCATCAAAGTACATCAGCCACTCTCTGCTTGCCTCTTTGACGGGGATGCTCGTCTCTGGAATTTCTTCATCTGGGGTTGGCGTCCACTCTGCTATGAACTCTGCCAATGCTCTGCTTTGGATAGTTGAAGTGCTCTCAAACTTGAGGCCAAAGCTTGACAGTTCTAGCACCCACTCGACAATCCTGCATGTTGCTTCTGGATTTTGCAGTATCCTCTTCAGCGGAAAGCGAGTGACGACTGTGATTTCATGTGCTTGGAAGTAATGGCGCGGCTTTCTCGAGGCCATGAAGAGGCCGAAAAGCAACTTCTGCACACTAGAGTACCTTGATCTAGCCCCCTGCAGAAGGGAACTGACAAAGTAAACTGGACGCTGCACCATTGTCTTCTGCATCTTATCATGCTCCTGCGCAGATCCATCTTTGTCGGGACCAGAGCTTGTCGGCGAAGCCCCCTGCTTGTCGCTGGATGCGTCTGCCGTGGTTGCTGGCTCATCATCTGCCTCTCTCTCCGCCACTAACGCAGCACTAACCACTTGATTGGTTGTCGCTATATACAGCAACAACTTCTCTTGCAGCTTAGGTGTGACAAGTGTTGGAGTGGAGGACAGGTATCTCTTCAAGTCCTGCAGCGCAGCCTCCGCCTCCGGAGTCCATTTCATTGGACCTGCCTTTTTCAAAATTTTGAAAAATGGCAGGGCGCGCTCAGCAGATCTAGAGATAAACCTGCTGAGAGCAGCCACGCAACCGGCAAGCCTTCGTACATCCTTGACGCGCTTTGGCACCTTGATCTGCTCAATGGCCTTGATCTTGTCGGGATTGGCTTCAATTCCCCGCTGAGACACGAAGTACCCAAGAAGCTTGCCGGAAGGGACTCCAAACACGCACTTCTCGGGGTTAAGCTTGAGGTTGATCTTGCGCAGATTTGCAAATGTCTCGTCTAAATCTTGAATCAGGGTCGCCCTGTTCTTACTCTTGACCACTATGTCATCCATGTAAGCTTCCACATTTCTGTGCATTTGCGGCTCAAAAGCGTGGTGGACTACCCTTGCGAATGTTGAACCAGCATTCTTCAAACCGAAAGGCATCCGTACGAAGCAGTACGTGCCACACGGGGTGATAAATGCGGTTTTCTCTTCATCCTCTTCTGCCATGAAGATCTGATGGTATCCTGAGTATGCATCAAGAAATGAAAGCAAATCACATCCGGCTGTGGAGTCAACAATCTGGTCAATGCGCGGCAAGGGAAATGGGTCTTTGGTACAAGCTTTATTAACATCAGTGAAGTCAATACAAAGTCTCCATTTCCCGTTAGCCTTGCGCACAACAATAGGATTGGCCAACCACGTGGGATGGAGCACTCCTCTGACAAGGCCTGCTGCTTCCAACTTCTTGATTTCTTCTGCGATGAATTCTTGGCGCTCCACTGCCTGCTTCCTGACTCTTTGCTTGATGGGCCGTGCATGAGGACAGACGGCAAGGTGGTGCTCAATTACTTTCCTGGGAACACCAGGGATATCAGACGGTTGCCATGCAAACACGTCGACATTCGCCCGCAGGAAAGCAACAAGCGCGCTTTCCTATTTGGGGTCAAGAGTGGCGCTGATGGTGAAGGTACCACTAGCGCCATCCTCCTTGGCGGACACCTTCTTGGTCTCAGGTGGAGCTGCCATTGCCTTCTTACACTTGCCGGTGGAGCTCGATGGTGCGTCCTCGACGGTAGCGCAGCACTCAAAAGAGGTGCGCTTGCCGGAGTGGGCATCAGAGCTCTTGCCGGACTTGGTCTTCTTCTTCCCCCCGGGAGCTTCAGCGGCAAGTGTCTTGCGTTCTGCTGCGGCTGCTGCTTCCTGGTAGATCTTGTTGGCACAGATAAGAGCATCCTTCTTGTCGCCAGGGACAGAGATGACACTTATCGGGCCTGGCATTTTTAGTACGTTGTACGCATAGTGAGAGGCTGCCATGAACTTGGCGAGTGCCAGACGGCCAAGGATTCCATTGTAAGGTAATGGAAAGTCGGCTACATCAAATGTGACCCTCTCAGTCCTGAAGTTTAGTCGCTGCCAAATGTTACCGGCAACGTGATCTTTCCCTTCGGCTTGCTCCTTCCCGGGTTGATTCCTTGAAATGTACCGGTCTCTTCGAGCTCGCTGTCAGGGATCTGGAGTTTCTGGAGCACCACGGAGGAGATCAGGTTCAAGCCGGCCCCGTCGTCAACTAGCATCTTAGTGACCTTGAGGTTGCGGATTGTTGGTGAAACCAACATCGGCAAGCACCCGACCGCAATTATGCGATCCGGGTGGTCCTCAATATCAAAGATGATAGGCGTGCCGGACCATTTCAGAGGCTTGCGTGACTCGATGGGTGGTTCTGCTGCATTAACTTCCCGCACCCACTGCTTGAGCTGACGGTGCGAGGTATGCAGAGAAGCACCACCGTCAACGCACAGGACCTCTGTGGCTTTCTGGAACTCCTGCTCATCAGTCTCCTCGTCATCCATGTCTTCATCGTCGTTGTCATCTTCATCCTTGTCGCGGCCGCGGGGAGGTCTGTCTCCTTGCCGCTGCTTGGCCTTGCCGCGGCGTCCTCCTCGGCCGGGACGTTTCTTGCCGGATCCCCCAGCACCTTCCTGGGCCTTCTCCTTGTCGCGCCGCTCGTATTCAGCTTTCTGTTGCTCAACAAGCTGCTCGACTTTCTTACAGTTCTGGAGATCATGGCCCTTGGTGCGGTGGATCTTGCAATACTGCTTGTTGGTGTCGTCCTGCTTGTCGGCGACCAACACCTCCGCAGCAACCTCCTTGCCGGAGTCACCAGCTTTGGCTTCCTTGGCGCCACCACCGTTGTCGGACTGCTCAACAACTAGCACCTCTTTGCCTTTCCTCCTTCTGTTGTTCCGCCGCCGGTTTTTCCTTGGCGGGGTAGCATCCTCACTATCAGATCCTCCCGCTCCTACATTCTCTCCGGGGAGTCTCCTCCCTTCCTCAGCACGTGCACATTTGTCGGCCAGTGCATATAACTCACTGACGTCCCTGATCTTGCACATCACCATTTCCTCCCACATCCCGCGGTTCCGCACGTTCTGATGGAACACGCTGATCACCGCGGCAGGGTGGACGTCTGGGATGTTGTGTTGCACACTGCTGAATCTCTGAATGTACTTGCACAGGGGCTCTCCTTCCTTCTGGGCGAGCAGATGAAGATCACTCTCCTGGCCATGAGGCTTGTGTCCGCCTGTGAAGGCGCCGACGAATTGATGGCACAGATCAGCCCAAGAGGATATTGAGTTGTCCGGCAAGTGCATGAGCCAAGATCTGACGTTGGGCTTGAGCACCAGCGGGAAGTAGTTGGCAAGGATCTTGTCATTCCGTCCCCCGGCAGCCTGCACCGCGATGGTGTAGATGCTGAGGAACTCTGACGGATGCGTCTTGCCGTCGTACTTCTCCGGTACGTCTGGCTTGAAGTTTTTCGTGCTGGGCCACTGGACTTGCCGCAGCTCACGAGTGAACGCAGGGCAACCTACCGCATACGGCAGATCGCCTGGTTCCCCTGGCGCATGCATGTCATCAGAGGGCCCAGCGCGCTTGTCGGATTGACGTCGCGCTTCTCTTCGGCGTTCGATGCGAGTTCGAGCGTCTTCTTATTGCCGATCATGAAGGACTTGGCGTTGATCGCGACGAGCTCGTGGATCCGACGATGCAGTGGAGTCGCTGTCGAGGTGGATCCGGCGAGTCGGCAATCTTGGCCTTCGGGGCGGTGATTGCATGGTAGTTGCACCTCCACCCGTTTCGTCGTCACCGGCTCGCGCCCGGCAACCCTGCCGCGGCGGCGACGCGCTCGGCCGCCATGGAGTGTCGCCGTTGGCGTAGCCGATGAGACTCTAAATCGTGGCCCTCCATTCGTCAATCTTGTCCGACGTTGGAGGGTAATCTAGGAGAAGTTGAGCTCGCGCCAAAGCTTCTGCTGGAGTGGTGGGTGGCAGTGGCGGACGACGCGAGGAGCGGGACGTGCTCGAACTTCTAACTATGTTAGAAGGAGCAGTATCCCGTCCAGGCGACCGTGCCCCACTCGTGCCAACATGCTGGCGTGCATGCTGGTCTTGAGCGCCCTGAGATCCACCAGCTTGGTCTTGGCCTATCACGCGTATGGCACTGCGAGTGCCATGACGCTGTTGATCTTGCGCCTCCTGAGAGTGGCGCGGAACATGTACAGTCGCCGAGGTTTGTGCAGCCTTGTCTTTGGACCTGGCGGCATCATGAGCTTCCTCGTCGAGGTCCATTCTTCCGCCGGCGTCCATTCCACCACCCGTTTGCTCCAACGGTGGCGGAAGTGACGTGGATGGAGCGGCTGCCGCCGAAGTCTTCTTCTTCGGTGGCATGTTGATGAAGGGAATGAAGATCTAGCTCGTGTGAACGCCGGATCAGGTTCACACAATCTCGACGCCCCCTACCTGGCGCGCCAAAGATGTCGGGGAAACTGATCCTCGAACACCTATGGGGCCGGCGGACCGGGCCCCTTTCGGTTCGGCGGGGGGCGGAGATCGCACGAAGAGCAGATCGAGGTGAAGCACACGAGCAGTTTACCCAGCTTCGGAGCTCTCCGGAGAGATAACACTCCTACTGCTACTTGTCTGGTTCTATTCTATTCTTGCTCTAGCGCGAGAGCATAGTGTCTTTCTGGGTTACGAATGAGTCGAACCGAACCGAACCCCTCCCTCTACGTTGCGCATGGGCCTCCTTTTATACGCTAAAGGGGTCACCGACAGGTGGCAACGCAGAGAAGGGTACAAATGTAAAAAGTGGGGTGGTTGGTACAGTTACTTGTACAGTGCACCCTACCTAACCCTGGCGGCAGGGGACAAGGGTATTAAAGGCCCGTATGAGTCGCCCAAACAGTGCAGAAAAGGACCGTCAGGGGCGCCACCGTTCGCCACGACGGCGATCTTGTCAGCTCTGCATGCCACTGCGCACCGCTGGCTGCACAGCCTCCCGCCACGCGCGCCTGGAGAGGCCCCCAGAGCGACACGTTGGTGGATGCGCTGGAGCGTGGGCGCAGAGTGGCCGCCTGCCGCGGCAAGCGCCTTGCCGCTGTTGTTATCTTGTCGGGTCCGGAAGCTTGTCGCTCACCGGGCCTCGAGGTACCTTGTTTGGTCTTCCCGGCAAGCTCCTCTTGCCGGGGCCTTGTTGCCTTGCCGGAGCGCGTGGCGCGTCGCGGCAAGTTCTTTGGAGTGCCTCGGTTGGCCTTCCCGGCAAGCTCCTCTTGCCGGGGCCTTGTCTCCTAAGCTTAAATACTTTGTTCTTGAATGGCTCCAAGGGAACCTTGGAGGATCTTGGCGTTCGCCCGGCAGGCCTTGCCGCGGGGTGCTGCAACTGCCCGTGCACAAGTTCGGGGTACTAGGGTACCCCTATTCTAGTACACCGACATTTTGGGATATTTTTTATTGCATGGATAAATCAGATAACAGACAGAGCATACTATTTTGCTTTATTTATTCTAAATGACAGAAAGTAAAAGGAGGGTACAGAAGGTTGTGCCTTCTAGTGTCATCCATCTCATGATCATCAAAAGGAATCCACTAACAAGGTTGATCAAGTCTTGTTAACAAACTCATTGCGAATAACATGGAACCGAAGAAATTTCGAATAACACTAGGTTACCTCAACGAGGATATGAACATCCCCAATAATAAGAATATCATACTTTTTCTTGACAGTAGGAAGAGGAAATTCAAAACCTCCAATAATGATAGTTGGAACTTTTCCAATAGAATTGATGCTATGAACTTGAGGTTGCTTCCTCGGAAAGTGTACCATGTGCTCATTACCATTAACATGAAAAGTGACATTGCCTTTGTTGCAATCAATAACAGCCCCTACAGTATTCAAAAAGGGTCTACCAAGGATAATCGACATACTATCGTCCTCGAGAATATCAAGAATAACAAAGTTCGTTAAGATAGTGACATTTGCAACCACAACAGACACATCCTCACAAATACCGACAGGTATGGCAGTTGATTTATCAGCCATTTGCAAAGATATTTCAATAGGTGTCAACTTATTCAATTCAAGTCTATGATATAAAGAGAGAGGCATAACACTAACACCGGCTCCAAGATCACATAAAGCAGTTTTAACATAGTTTCCTTTAATGGAGCATGGTATAGTTGGTACTCCTGGATCTCCAAGTTTCTTAGGTATTCCACCTTTAAAATTGTAACTAGCAAGCATGGTGGAAATTTTAGCTTTGAGTATCTTTCTTTTATTTGTAATGATATCCTTCATATATTTAGCATAAGGATTTACATTAAGCATATCAGTTAAGCGCATACGTAAGAAGATAGGTCTAATCATTTCAGCAAAGCGCTCAAAATCCTCATCATCCTTTGTCTTGGATGATTTAGGAGGGAAGGGCACGGGTTTCTGAACCCATGGTTCTCTTTCTTTATCGTGCTTCCTAGCAACAAAGTCTCTCTTATCATAATGTTGATTCTTTGATTGTGGGTTATCAAGATCAACAGCAGGTTCGATCTCTACATCATTATTATTGTTAGGTTGAGCATCAACATGAACATTATCACTAGGTTCATGTTCATCATCAGATTGTGTTTCAGCATCAGAAATAGAAATATCATTGGGAGTCTCAGGTGTGTCTACAATAGGTTCACTGAAGCATGCAAAGTCCTATCATTTTTCTTTTTCTTCCTTTTAGGAGGACTAGGTGCATCTAAATTATTTCTCTGAGAATCCTGCTCGATTCTCTTAGGGTGGCCTTTAGGATACAAAGGTTCCTGGGTCATTCTACCAGTTCTAGTAGCCACTCTAACAGCAAAATTATGTTTATTATTTAATTCATCGAGCAAATCACTTTGAGATTTAAGTACTTGTTCTACTTGAGTGGTAACCATAGAATCATATTTGCTAATGAGTTTAAGTTCACCTTTAACTCTAGCCATATAATCACTCAAGCGTCCTATCATAAAAGCATTACTCTTTAATTCTCTACTAACATAAGCATTAAAACTTTCTTGTCTAGCCATAAAGTCATCAAATTCATCTAAACATTGGCTAGGAAACTTAGTAGACGGGATTTCAACCTTATCATATCTATAGAGAGAATTTACCTTTACTACCTATGTTGGGTTATCAAGACAATGTGTTTGAGGGAGTCCTGGATTAGGGGGTGTCCGGATGGCCGGACTAAGACCTTTGGCCGGACTCCCGGACTATGAAGATACAAGATTGAAGACTCCGTCCCGTGTCCGGATGGGACTTTCCTTGGTGTGGAAGGCAAGCTTGGCGATATGATATGAAGATCTCCTCCCATCGTAACCGACTCTGTGTAACCCTAGCCCTCTCCGGTGTCTATATAAACCAGAGAGTTTTAGTCCGTAGGACGAAGAACAATCATACCATAGGCTAGATTCTACGGTTTAGCCACTCCGATCTCATGGTAGATCTAATCTTGTACTACCCATATCATCAATATTAATCAAGCAGGAGTAGGGTTTTACCTCCATCGAGAGGGCCCGAACCTGGGTAAAAACATCGTGTCCCTTGTCTCCTGTTACCATCCGCCTAGACGCACAGTTCGGGACCCCCTACACGAGATCCACCGGTTTTGACACCGATAGTGTTTCTTCAACAGGCGGTATATTAAGACCATGTATTTCTTTAATAAGAGGTAAATTCTTAACATCTTCAGCTTTAATACCTTTTCCTTCATAGATTTCTTTGCCTCTTGCATATCTTCAGGACTGAGAAATAGAACTCCTCTTTTCTTCGGAGTTGGTTTAGGAATAGGCTCAGGAGTTGGCTCAACTGGCTCAGGAATTGGCTCAGGAAGAGTCCAATTATTTTCATTAGTCAACATATTATTCAATAACAATTCAGCTTGGTCGACTGTTCTTTCCCTGAAAACACAACCAGCACAACTATCCAAGTGGTCCTTGGACGCATCAGTTAGTCCATTATAAAAGATATCAAGTATTTCATTTTTCTTAAGAGGATGATCAGGCAAAGCATTAAGTAATCGGAGAAGCCTCCCCCAAGCTTGTGGGAGACTCTCTTCTTTGATTTGCACAAAATTATATATTTCCCGCAAGGCAGCTAGTTTCTTATGAGCAGGGAAAGATTTAGCAGAGAAGTAATAAATCATATCCTGGGGACTACGCGCACAACCAGGATCAAGAGAATTAAACCAAGTTTTAGCACCACCCTTTAGTGAAAACGGAAATATCTTAAGGATATAATAATAGCGAGACTTCTCATCATTAGTGAATAGGGTGGCTATATCATTTAGATTAGTAAGATGTGCCACAACAGTTTCAGATTCATTGCCATCAAAAGGATTAGACTCAACCAAAGTAATTACCTCAGGATCAACAGAGAATTCATAATCCTTATCAGTAACAAAGATAGGTGAAGTAGCAAAAGTAGGGTCATATTTCACTCTAGCATTCAGAGTTTTCTGTTTAAGTTTAGCTAATAACTTCTTAAGATCAGATCTATCATTGCAAGCAAGAAGATCTCTAGCAGTTTCTTCATCCATAACATAACCCTCTGGAACAACAGGCAATTCATACTTAGAGGGAGAACCTTCATCATCACTATCATCGATAATTTCATCTTCTATAATTTCATTCTCTCTAACCCTAGCAAGTTGTTCATCAAGAAATTCACCTAATGGCAAAGTAGTATCAAGCACAGAAGTAGTTTCATCATAAGTATCATGCATAGCAGAAGTGGCATCATCAATAACATGCGACATATCAGAATTCATAGCAGTAGCAGGTTTAGGTGTCGCAAGCTTACTCAAAACAGAAGGAGAATCTAGTGCAGAGCTAGATGGCAGTTCCTTACCTTCCCTCGTAGTTGAGGGAAAAATCTTAGTTCTTTCATCTTTCAAGTTCCTCATAGTGATCAGCACATGTAAATCCCAAGTGACTCAAAGAATAGAGCTATGCTCCCCGGCAACGGCGCCAGAAAATAGTCTTGATAACCCACAAGTATAGGGGATCGCAACAGTTTTCGAGGGTAGAGTATTCAACCCAAATTTATTGATTCGACACAAGGGGAGCCAAAGAATATTCTCAAGTATTAGCAGTTGAGTTGTCAATTCAACCACACCTGGATAACTTAGTATCTGCAGCAAAGTATTTACTAGCAAAGTAGTATGATAGTAATGGTAACAGTGATAAAAGTAGTGATAACAGTTTTGTAGTAGTTGTAACAGTAGCAACGGTAAAGTAAATAAGCAAAGCACACTATGTGAAAAGCTCGTAGGCATTGGATCATTGATGGATGATTATGTCGGATGTGATTCCTCATGTAATAGTTATAACATAGGGTGACATAGAACTAGCTCTAGTTCATCAATGTAATGTAGGCATATGTTCCAAATATAGTCATACGTGCTTATGGAAAAGAACTTGCATGACATCTTTTGTCCTACCCTCCCGTGGCAGCGGGGTCCTAATGAAAACTAAGGGATATTAAGTCCTCCTTTTAATAGAGAACCGGACCAAAGCTTTAGCACTTAGTGAATACATGAACTCCTCAAACTACGGTCATCACCGAGAAGTATCCCGATTATTGTCACTTCGGGGTTGTCGGATCATAACACATAATAGGTGACTATAGACTTGCAAGATAGGATCAACAACTCACATATATTCATGAAAACATAATAGGTTCAGATCTGAAATCATGGCACTCGGGCCCTAGTGACAAGCATTAAGCATAGCAAAGTCATAGCAACATCAATCTCAGAACATAGTGGATACTAGGGATCAAACCCTAACAAAACTAACTTGATTACATGGTAAATCTCATCCAACCCATCACCGCCCAGCAAGCCTACGATGGAATTACTCACGCACGGTGGTGAGCATCATGAAATTGGTGATGGAGGATGGTTGATGATGACGACGGTGACGAATCCCCCTCTTCGGAGCCCTGAACGGACTCCAGATCAGCCCTCCCGAGAGAGATTAGGGCTTGGCGGCGGCTCCGTATCGTACAACGCGATGAAACTTTTTCTCTATTTTTTCTCTGCAAAAGTAAATTTATAGAGTTGGAGTTGAGGTCGGTGGCCATCCATGGGGCTCACGAGGCAGGGAGCGCACCCAGGGGGAGGGGCGGTGCCCCCCACCCTCATGGACAGGGTGTGGGGCCCCTGGCCTTGATTCTTTCGCCAGTATTTTTATATTTTCTGAAAAATTCCTCCGTGGATTTTCAGGTCATTCCGAGAACTTTTTATTTCTGCACAAAGATAACACCATGGCAGTTCTGCTGAAAGCAGCGTCAGTCCGGGTTAGTTTCATTCAAATCATGCAAGTTAGAGTCCAAAACAAGGGCAAAAGTGTTTGGAAAAGTAGATACGTTGGAGACGTATCACACGCCAAATGTCGGATTATGGGTTCTGCAAACCCTTGAGAGGTTCGAACTCTGGGGTGCGTGCGGAGATCTCAACCTGCCCAGCCTGCCTACTCACAATCCTCCTAAGCCTAGCGCGATGAGCTCAAAGAGACAAAGAGACACAACAGTTTATCCTGGTTCGGGCCACCTTGCGGTGTAATACCCTACTCCAGCGTTTTGGTGGATTGCCTCGGAGGGCTGAGGATGAATTAGTACAGTGGATGAACTAGCCTCAGGAGGTGAGGTGTTCTTGGGCTCGATAGAGCTGAGGGGATGTGAACCAGATCCGATCCCCCTCTATGGTGGTGGCTAAGTCCTATTTATAGTGGCCTTGGTCCTCTTCCCAAATGCTGGCGAGAAGGGATCCCACAACAGCTGTATTTGAAAGGGGACAAGTAGTACAACTTATCCCGACAAAAGTAGTCTTCGCCTGTGAAAAGCCTCTAGTCATGACGCTGTGGTGGGCTCGGCGATGACCTCCGTCCTGCCGTCCTGGCGGTCTTGGTCTTGTTGCACCAGAATGGAAACCTTTGGCTGATTCCTCGGGACTCCGCGCTTACGGCCTGCCTCCTTTGCACCAAAGAGGAAACCTGCGCTCTACACCCGCCTGGCGCCCGCCTGGCCTTGGTCGTCATGGCTCACGTCAACCGAGCCTCATGAGGTATACATTGCATAGAACTCTCCGCCCCTCGGGAGCCAGCCTGAAGAGGCCGATCCCCTCGGGGATCTTGGCGTTGTCCGCCTCGCAAGGCTTGGCCCCTCACGAGGGTCTTGAGTTGTTGATGTTGAAGTTGGGCCGTACCAGGCCGTCGACGGAGCCACGTGGTGGGTTGCAGGCAGGCAGGGATGGATACCTCCATATCTAGAAGGCCAACATCAACACCCATAGAAGTTAACCCCGCCCGTACAGAGACCAGATCCGAGGGATGGAGATATCCTTGAGTTTGGAGTCAACTGAGCTAGAGATGGGATATGGAGCAACTTTGCCAACCTCCTTCTTGAGGGCCATGAGGATGCAAGGAGGAGCTAGCCATGGTCTGAATTTTTCCGTGGTTTGCTCTGTTGCTCTTGGAGTGGTGCGAGATGGTGTTTTGAAAATCTCACCTCGTTATATAGGCGCAGCCTGTGCCTGTCAGAAATATTAAAATACAAGGGTAACGGACCGTTCGCATTCACTCAGACACATGGAAATCGAGGCGACGACATGGAGGAATCATAAAGACTGGATGCGAAAACTGATGCCGGACTATCATCAATCTGGAATATGGTGGAGAACCCGCCTTGCAAAGCCGAAGACTTGCGTCCGCATACTACATCGTCATTAAAGGCAAGTTCGGGGGCTACTGAGGGAGTCTTGGATTCTGGGGTCCTGAGGTGTCCGGCCTAGGAGTATGGGCTAGGTTGCATGGTCCATACAGGATCAAGCTGAAGATTATCTACCGTGTCCAGATGGGACTTCTCAATATGTGGAAGACAAGAATAGAGTCCGGAAGTTTCCTTCTCTGATAAACCAACCTTGTACAAACCCTAGACCCCTTCGGTGTGTATGTAAACTGGAGGGGTTAGTCCACCGAGTTTATCGTCTTTACCATCATTGGAATCCTCATAGGCTAGACATCTAGGGTTAGCTATTACGATCTCGAGGTAGATCAACTCTTGTGATCTTCATACTCGTCGAATATAATCAAGCAGGAGTAGGGTTTTACCTCCCTTAAGAGGGCCCGAACCTGGGTAAACACTGTATCCCCTGGTATCCTGTTACCATTGATCCTTAGATGCACAGCTCGGGCCCCCCTACCCGAGATCTGTCGGTTTTGACACCGACAGTGCTAGCTCAAAATAAGTTTGTGGGTGTGGCGAGTGCTAAGCACTTGGCTTCTGTAATGCACAATCAGCTCAAATAGCCAGTGAGAGTGATGTTATTTCCCTTGTGACGGTGTCCTGGACTAGGGGGTACTAACCTGGTTGGCCCATGCTCCTCAGGATGGGCCGATGGGCCCTCATTCTTCTCAAGATGGACTCCAGAAGACACATGTTGGAGGCATGATCGAGACTACATCTACCAAAGACTTGTCGTACACTCCAAGACTTCTCCTACCGCTTCCGTGCAAAGATACTGACCTTGTAACCCTAGATGCCCTACCTAGCGTGTATATAAGCCAGAGGGTTTAGCCCATAGGGGACACATTAATGCAAGCTCATTCACCTAGCCTAGAGTTAGAACACATCTCACGATCTTGAGGTAGATCAACTCTGTACTCGATACATCTTTATCAATATAAACAAGAGCAGAACGTAGGGTTTTACCTCCATCAAGAGGGCCCGAACCTGGGTAACATCGTCTCCCTATTCATGTTACCCATGATCCCCATCCAACTCTTTGTGTTAGGCATCATGATTTTCTGTGCCGACTCGACGTGCCATCTGGCCACCGTCGAAAACTACGCCCCCGATCAGGTTGTAACCTTCGGAGGGCCGGAGTATAGTAAGGATTCCCATGACGAGCTTGTCTTGTCGGGCTGGACGCCTGGCCGGATTCATGGCCTAACGAGCATCACAAGATCAATTTCGGAACTGACCTCCCTTGAGGACAACGCATCAGGCCCTCTAG
>NC_041387.1:221022360-221039857 GCF_002162155.2 Triticum dicoccoides | reverse complement strand
ACGGCTCTGTCACAACATCCAACTCTGACTTGAATCAGGTCTCAACTCCAAACTCGGTATTGGGATTCGAACCGACCCCGATCACGGATCTAGAATCCACTCCGACTCCTGGTGCGACCAAAGACGCATTGACCGTACCACCGATGCCACTTTGAGTTAACCCGGCATACGACCAGGCGTGAATCCCGAGGAGTTATCTCACCTCAATGAGATGGTTGACCAAATCTAGAGCTTGTCGATCTTGGACGGCAGAACCTCGGTTTACGACAGAATCAGACTTAAAGCCGATGACGGGGAAATTTACGTCCCACCCACCACCCACCCAATCGCCACGATCGATGATTTAACTGACTTGTTAGACTATGATGAGGCCACAAACATGGATGAAGATGTCGACGACCTTGCAGAAACCACCTCGCCGCAAACTAACACCAGCAAGTGGACCACAACATCTACTTACGATGTCTACATTGTCAATACTCAATTCCCCTCCCAAGACATTAGCGTAGACGCAGAAGGGGTAACACAGGGGACACCGTTGGGAATAACACCACCGGCGACAACGACGAGGCAACAACTGACGACACCAGCAATCCCAAGGAGGACCTTCAAGCCTCCTCGGAGCAACGTATCAGCCACAGACGAATCCCCAGGGAAGAGGACCCTGACAACCTCTTTGAAGGGGCCGATGACAACTACATGCCTGAATCCGAGGAGGACGAAAGCCTCGGCACCGATGACTACATAGTCCTCGAAGATCCCATTGTGCAAGAGCGCTTCAGATGACGTCTCATCGCCACCGCTTGTAGTATGAAGCGGAAGCAGCAGCAACTGCAGGCCAGCGAGGACACTTTGAATGACAAATGGGTCGAAATACTCTTGGCCGACCAAGATCTCAAAGAACGGCGCCGTAGTGCGCCTAAGTCCTACCCGCACAGATGTTTGTTCCCGAGTTTGATGAAGAACTGATGGACGGCATGCTTTTAACACGCGGACGTCCAGATCAACCTGACCGACCCCTTAGAGGGTGGGATAGGCCAACACAGGAAGACTTCTGCACTCAAATGGCACCAAGCCATCATGGCAAAGACCCTGTCAACTACCTAGACCCTCATGACATTCGACGTCACATTAAGGCAAACGGAGCTCCTCCTCGCGCGCACGCCGGGCTTGAGGGTTGCGATCCCTGGTTAGACAGGAACGGCCGCACCCGAGATCAAGCCTACACACAGCTCTTCCCCGACCTCCGACGTGACACACCTCGGTTCCAAGGTCCAGCCCACTCGATCTATTTTATCAATAGGGTTATGGTATTATGGAACACCATTTCCCATAAGGGTTTAAGCACATCAATATAGAATCATATGATGGCACACTGGACCCAGTCGTATGGATCGAAGACTTTCTTCTTCATATACACATGGCTAATGAAGATGACCTCCATGCCAACAAATACTTGCCGCTCAAATTAAAGGGGTCGGCGAGGAATTGGCTCAATAGCCTGCCTCCTCATTCTATCAATAGTTGGGAAGCCCTCGAGGATGCCTTCCAGGAAAATTTCCAGGGGATTTACGCTCGACCTCCAGATGTCGATGACCTCAGCCATGTCAGTCAGCAGCCCGGCAAATCATCTTGGAAATTTTGGAACCGGTTCCTCACTAAAAAGAACTAGATCATAGACTGTTCCAACGTCGAAGTTGTTGCCGCATTTAAGAATAACATCCAAGATGAATGGCTTTCCCGCCAGCTCGGCCAGCATAAGCCGAGGACCATGGTAGCTCTTACCTCGCTAATGACCCGCTTTTACGCGTGAAAGGACACCTGGCTTGCCTGTAGCACCCATAACGGTGAGGCAGGCACCTCGAAGACGCGCAACGCCAATGGAAAGCCTCAACGTAATAAAAACAAGCCCATGCATAAAAATGGCAGAAGCGACATAAAGGACGCCGCAATCAATGCAGGACCTAGATCCAGACAGAAAAGAAAACCCTCCAAAGGGAACAAGGATGGACCTAGCCAGCTAGACAAGATACTGGATCGACCATGCCAAATCTATGTCACTCTGGACAAACGAGCAACCCACACTTACAAGAACCGCTAGGTCTTGAAACAAGCTGGCAAGGTGGCGACGAAGGGTCATGGTAAAACTCAAAATCGCAGTGAAGACGAGGATGAACCTCAGTGACCCAACAATGGAGGACAAAAGAAGTTTCCTAACAAAAGGGAGAGGAAGTGTGTACTTCGGGACATCTATGCGCTAGAGCCAGTCGCCCCAAAGTTTAACTCGTGGTCGGCTTACCTGATCACATTCGATAAACATGACCATCCGACCAGCATCAAGCATGGCGGATCGACCGCACTCGTCCTAGACCCAATCGTCGATTGTTTCCATCTGACACGCGTCCTTATGGATGGAGGAAGCAGCCTCAACTTAATTTACGAGGACACGGTTAGGAAGATGGGCATCGACTCATCTCGGATCAAGCCAAGTTAGCACCACCTTTAAAGGTGTCATACCAGGCGTGAGGCCCACTGTATCGGAACTCTGACACTGGAGGTAGTTTTCAGGTCACCCGAGAACTTCAGGAGCGAGGAGTTAATCTTCGACATCGTCCCCTTCTGAAGCAGATACCATGCGCTCCTAGGGCGCACGTCATTTGCTTGCTTCAATGCAGTTCCGCATTATGCTTACCTCAAGCTTAAAATACGAGGGGCCTAACGGTGTTATCATAGTTAATGTTAACATAGAACGCTTCCTCCGGACGGAGGACTAGATCGTGGCCTTCACAGCCGAAGTGCAAGCATCCAAAAAGGCAGCCCATTGCGGTAAACAAACCCCAGCTCTTCGAAGCGTACGCGGGCCACACTAGTCGATCTCAGACACGTACCACCACACCCTAAATAGGGGTACGGGCTCCTTGCCCGGTCCCCCTGGAAGGGGCACTACGTCCCCAGGGTGCACAATTTCACACTAAAAAATCTCAGGCCATCGAGGAGCCAAAACTATGGAAACATCAGAACGGCTAGACCGAGGAGCGACGGTGTGACGTCCCCGATTCAATCGTACACTAATCATGCACGCAAACGTGTACGATCAAGATCAGGGACTCACGGGAAGATATCACAACACAACTCTAAAAACATAAATAAGTCATACAAGCAACATATTACAAGCCATGGGCCTCGAGGGCTCGAATACAAGTGCTCGATCACAGACGAGTCAGCGGAAGCAACAATATCTGAGTACAGACATAAGTTAAACAAGTTTGCCTTAAGAAGGCTAGCACAAACTGGGATACAGATCGAAAGAGGCGCAGGCCTCCTGCCTGGGATCCTCCTAACTACTCCTGGTCGTCGTCAGGGGCCTGCACGTAGTAGTAGGCACCTCCAGTGCAGTAGGAGTCATCGTCGACGATGGCGTCTGGGTCCTGGGCTCCAAAGTCTGCTTGCGGCATCCGGGAAGAAGAGGAAAACGGGGAAAGGAGGGAGAAAAGCAACTGTGAGTACTCATCCAAAGTACTCTCAAGCAAGGAGCTACACTACATATGCATGGTATATGTGTAAAAAGGCAATATCGGTGGACTGAACTGCAGAATGCCAGAATAAGAGGGGGATAGCTAGTCCTATCAAAGACTACGCTTCTGGCAGCCTCCGTCTTGCAGCATGTAGAAGAGAGTAGATTGTAGTCCTCCAAGTAGCATCGCATAGCATAATCCTACCCGGCGATCCTCTCCTCGTCGCCCTGTTAGAGAGCGATCACTGGGTTGTATCTGGCACTTGGAAGGGTATGTTTTATTAAGTATCCGGTTCTAGTTATCATAAGGTCAAGGTACAATTCCGGGTCGTCCTTTTACCGAGGGACACGGCTATTCAAATAGATAAACTTCCCTGCAAAGGTGCACCACATAACCCAACACGCTCGATCCCATTTGGCCGCACACACTTTCCTGGGTCATGCCCGGCCTTGGAAGATCAACACGTCGCAGCCCCACCTAGGCACAACAGAGAGGTCAGCACGCCGGTCTAAATCCTATGCGCGCAGGGGTCTGGGCCCATCGCCCATTGCACACCTGCACGTTGCGTACGCGGCCAGTGAGCAGACCTAGCAACCTCCATTACAAAGGAAGTTGCGTTAACGCAGTCCAACCCGGCGCGCACCGCTCAGTCGCTGACGTCAAGAAGGCTTCGGCTGATACCACGATGTCGAGTGCCCATAACTGTTCCCGCATAGTTGGTTAGTGCGTATAGGCCAGTGGCCAGACTCAGATAAAATACTAAGATCTTATTAAGCGTGTTATTATGAAGCAACCGCGGACGCCGACCAGGGCCAGGCCCACCTCTCGCCTAGGTGGTCTCAACCTGCCCTGTCGCTCTGCCACAGAGTAACAGTCGGGGGCCGTCGGGAACCCAGGCCCACCTCTACCGGGATGGAGCCACCTGTCCTTTCAGCCCCCACATCGGAACCACTTGCGGGTACTCAACGAGCTGACCCGACTTTAGTCACCATCTGTATAGTATATGTATGTATAGTATATACCCGTGATCACCTCCCGAGTGATCACGACCCAATAGTATAGCAAGGCAGACTGACAAGAATGTAGGGCCAATGATGATAAACTAACATCCTATACTAGGCATTTAGGATTGCGGGTAAGGTATCAATGACTGTAGCAACAATGACAGGCTATGCAACAGAATAGGAGTAACCGAACAGTAACATACTACACTACTCTAATGCAAGCAGTAGAGAGAAGAATAGGCGATATCTGGTGATCAAAGGGGGGGGGCTTGCCTGGTTGCTCTAGCAAGGAGGGGTCGTCAACTCCGTAGTCAAACTGGGGTCGCCGGCAGTCTTGGGGTCTACCGGAAAGAAGTAACGGAGGGGGAACACAATAAATAATGGAGCAATCAAAGCATCACAATGCGTAACATGGCAACACGCGGTGCTAGGTGTGCCCTAACGCGGCAGTAGGTGGTACCGGCGAAAGGGGGAACATCCGGGAAAGTATCCCATGTGTTTCGCGTTTTCGGACAGATGAACCGGAGGGGGAAAGTTGCGAGTTTGCTATGCTAGGGATGTGTGGCGGACGAACGGGCTACGTATCCGGATTCGTCTCGTCGTTCTGAGCAACTTTCATGTACAAAGTATATTCATCCGAGCTACGATTTATTTTCTATTAATTTTTAAAGTTTTAAATCATTTTTAGAATTTATTTAGTTAATTTAATTCAACATTATCCAGAATAGTGCATGCTGATGTCATCATGACGTCAGCAGTCAACAGGGTGTTGACTAGGTCAATCTCACGTGTGGGTCCCAGCTGTCATTGAGTGTTAATTAACCTAACAGATTAATTAACTAACATAAGTGATTAGGTTAATCTAATCAAGATTAATTAATTAATTAATTAATTAATATTTTATTTATTATATATGTATTTTTAATTAATTTTTTTATAAAGTCGTTCTGGGGGCTAGGCCCCACATGTCATAGGGCCAGCGGGCCTTAACGGGCACGGTGCTAACGGGCGGTGGCGCGGGTGCCCGAGGGGCACTAAGCACGCACGACGCACACCGGCACCGGCGCCGGCCAGGGCCAGGGAGACGACAGAGGGGGGATGGCCGCGGCGGCGGAGGTGGCTGCGGCAGGGAGCAGCAGGGCGGTACCGCACTGATGGCGAGATGCAAGGCGCGGCGGGTGGCCTCCGGCGAGCAGTGACGAGGGGGCGAGGTCCAGCAGCAGCAAATGCAGCGAGGAACAGGGGGGCACGGCGATGCAAGGCAGGGCGACGGCCCGGGCGTAGGGCATCACCGTCCGGGGCAGGACGAGGCCGGCACGGGCGTGTCTACGGCGGACAGCACGAGTGTGCGCGAGACAGAGAGAGGGAGGGCCGGGTTCGAGGGCGCGCCTGGGGCGCGGCCAGTGTGGGGAGGTGGGGAGCGGGAACAACATGGGCATGGCCACGCGCGAGGTGCTGGCGCAGCCGACGCGGCCAGGGGCGGCGCCATACAGCGAGCAGGGAGAGGAAGGAGGGGGTGGTGGCTCACAGGGGGCCGTAGGGTCCAAGGCAAATGGGCCCGAGGAGGAGGTGAAGACGACGCGTCGGAGCAGGCAGACCGGCGGGGTGGAGGAAGCAGGCCGGTGAGGTAGTTCGCGCGAGGTCCTCGGGCGGCGAGGTGGCCGCGGCGGTAGCCGGCGGGGTCGAGCCCCCAAGCCCCAATCCGATCTGGATCGGGGGAAAGAGAGGAGAGGCGTGGAGAGAGTGTGGGCGAGTGGGGCGACGTGGGGAACCGGCTAGGGTTTCGGGGGGTTATGGGGAGTGCGGGGGTGGCTGGCTGGGCTCTTGCCCAGTTGGTTGAGCCGAATGGGCCAAGAGGCTCAGTGGGGGGAGGGGCCTTTGTTGTTGTTTTTATTATATTATTATTTTCCTTTTCTTATTTTTCTTATTGCTTTTATTTCTTGTTTCATCCCATTTTAGTTTTAGTAAAATATAAGAGTTGGCCCTCAAATCACAACACAATATATCCTACCACCAAAAACTAGTTTGGGGTAAATATCATTTCATATTTCTTTTGTATTAATAAAAAGGTCATTAAATAATGTTTTCAGCCACTGTTCGAGGTTGTTTAAGGCACTTATCAAATTTCAATAATGTTGTTTACAATTTTATCATAGCCTCTGATTTATCTACTATTTATTGAACATTTTAGTTTTAATATCTGAAAACTTTTATTGTTTGCTTGATTTTGAATTTTGAATTATAATCGGTTTCAAACTAACATGAGATTAGCAACAGTAATCGAGGTGACATGGCATCATTAGCAAAGGTTTACTGTAGCTTGATTATCCGGGCGTCACAATTCTCCTCCACTACAAGAAATCTCGTCCCGAGATTTAAGCGGTGGAGTAAGGGGGGGAGGTGCTGGTAGTGAAAACCTAACGAGTCTTCTCAGTCTTGGCTGCCCTTTTCGAAGAGGTTGATCCCTTTCGTTGATGTCTTCATTTATCTGCTTCAAGTCACCATGATCAAAGCGTCATCCTTTCTTCGGGATCTCCATCGCCCTACGAACACGAACAAGGGGAAAAACTCCGGAAGAATGCATCTCCACAAAGCTGGGCATCTAACGGTGAACTCAATGGGAATTACACAAGGTACCCCACGAGTTGTATTTTAGTGAATTCGCTGAGTGCAATATACGTTGGTACCAAAGTTTTAAACGGGTAGGTAATCATTCGATGACTAGACAAAAGCTGGAATGAGGGTTTGAACAACGAGATTAACATGGTGTTTGATTCCAGGATGATTAATGGTATAACATTTAGCTCGTGAATCACATACGAAGCCAGGTGCAAAGGATACATTAGAATCCGGGTTGTAAAGAAGAGTCAGGTTTCGATCCAGTGGACCCGTGGGTTATGGGCCCACCATGTGGGTTGAAAGTAGGAAGGGTGGTGACATCTTGCACGGTCATGATTGCAAGGCATGTCAGAGGGTAGCCTGTCAGTTATATGTCAGCAACAACATCGGTACCAAGGGCGAGGGTTGAAGAGAACCATTTTCCTGCTCGTTTGAAACGAGGCGGACCAATAGGCGAAGTTCTCGTCCATCGTGGCTACCGGAATGTTATCGACAAATGCAACAGGGTCTTGCTAACAGAATTGTACACTGGGGGTGTTTACATAAGCAGGAGAATATTACTGCTTAGATCATGTAGATCACAAGCAACGTTAAACCGACCAATGGAAAGGAAAATATGATTATCAGATTAAACAGAATGATGGAAAGGAAAATGTGTTTAAACACATATTCCAAGGGTATAACCTTTCCAAGGTCAAACAGAATAGGATATCCATGACAGGATATAACATAGAAAACCCTTTAGGTAAGAGGAGAGAAATTTCATGACATTACCCATATAACGGTGTTTGGATAAATTTTGATAAAGAAAATTTAGCATTGTGCTGCAAATGTTCTCATTAAAAAAAATTGGAGTACCACATACATGCTTCGAGATAGCATTGACATGGCCATCATGTAAGGGTCAGATTTAGGATACACAAATGACCCATCAGGAACAACTTATAGAATAAGTCTTACGATTTCCTCATGGAAGAATAGGTCCTACGGCCAGGTGTGTTAGGCATGACATCATCTTACCGGGTCAAATAAAAGACCAATGTTATAACTCTTGGAAATATATTCCAACCATCATATCTGACCGAGATTCAGTTCTGATTGGCGTTAGGATACCTCAGACTCTGGATGCCTGAGAAGAAAAGGTGCAACACAAATTGACAAGATAGCATTTTAAGATTCTCGGGAAATGAACTATGTAAGCGAACTTCCGAAACAAGGGTTCATCTCTAAACCAAGGAGAGGGTGAGGAAAAGTCAGATGGACTCAGCGACAATTCATCGAGATTTCCGAAAAGATGGATTTCCATAATTTCATGAACAATGAGATAACATATGTCAGATCAATGATATAATGATATATGCTCAAGGAAAAACATCCACAATTAAACATTGATCGAAAGTGCACCTAGAAGTAAGGACTGAGTAGCACGATCAATGTTAGAATGGTGATTTGATAACCAAAAGACTTAGAATGAAACTATCAGCCATTCACTTCAAAGCAATAGGGTTGCTAGAAGTTTTGAATTCGCACATCATAGTTCGATTGTCGGTTTTCCGGTTAGAATAACATGGGGACCAAGGAATGAACGAATATGACAAAAGGTATCACCTGCATCAAGAATTCTTAAGAGGTGGTGAAATTCTCACGACATTCTTGACATAAAAGATGGTAATACTCCAAGGTAAAGAAGAACAAATGTTGGATATCAAGGATCTCAAGGTATAACACAAAACATGAACAAGTTGTGTTGAACGGAAGGCAATCGAGTGGTCGATGATAACACAAATCATCAAGGGCAAGGATGGTATTTCTCATCATGAATTCAATTGATATCCTTGAGGAGCTCGGAATGTTGATGATGATCAGGACACATTTGTCGAGAGGTTTCATGAAGATATAATCACTCATCGACGACATCAAGCAAAAGGAAGGATGGAGCAAAAAGTTATTGAAACCACGGATACGACACAAACTCGGAATCAAGCTTGTTGTTCAAGGCAAAATGATATGACGAGGAAAGTCGACGTAAGCTTAGCTCATCATCGAAAATTGTGCTTCGGAAAGAAGGACCAGATAGCACAGTTAAAAAGTTGCACGATAATGATATAGCCGATCAGGCTAGGAATGTCTTGAAGCGTTATTAAATCATAAGCAACGAAAATTACTTATAGTTATTGAATCTGAGTGCGGAATCGATTCACTTAATAGTGTTCTCGAGTGACTAATAACTTAGAACCCGAGGGAAATTGGAATTGGCGAGAATAATAGTTGACGAAGAACTCATAAGAAGTTATGTAGTTTCGTGATATTCTCGAGATACCAGAGAGTATACTCAAAGGTAGAGCATAATAGAGGTTGGATAGGTGTAATGATCTGCAGAAGACAAGTACTTCAACTTGTCCGAGAAAAGGAATCAAAGAATATCAATATGACCGGAACCAAGATTGCAAAAGACTAGATCCCATATATAAGATGAACTTATACTAAGGGAATAATTAATTTAAGAGTAGCTTCCATGATAGGATCTACATCGTGTCCATGGGCATGAACACAAAGTTCAAGGTCGACTCCCACTTCTTCAATGCATAACCTTTCATTCACTGCTCTAGATAAAAATGATTTCAGTGTCAAAACCTACCTGGTGAATTACCAGAGGAGTATGACCCGTGAAAACTTTCGAGTTCACAGATTAAGGAAGGCATAGGTTCAACCCATCGGGGCTTCTTAGAACATATACCATGAACTTCAAGAGTAAATAACACAAGCTCAAAAATAGAGCATGCTTGACAAAAGTAGAGGATACAATTTACCAAAGGTATTATGTATCGAGTAAGGAACTCATAAGAATTTTGGTTGTGAAGGACACTGTCGGATAATAACATGGTAATGGGTATGGCGGTCCACAACAGGGCTGATGTGAGTATCGGTACTCAATCAGAGGAAGAAGGAATGCCAAGGCATCAGATTGTAGAAATAACTGACTAATTCAAAGCTTAATGCAAAGAATTTTATGATTTCCAAATTAAGGGATCAGAAGCAATCGTTCTGATCGAAAATGAATAAGTTCGATAGACTTAGAAGCACAACCGATCAAGGCATTGATTGGTCAAGAACCAGCTCATATCCAAATGTCATCTGAGCCGGAAGGATAATCCTAGGATTCGACTGATGATTGTGAACATTCACAACTTATTGAATCACTAGACTCAAAAATGATAGTGACAAAGGATGCCAATAAGATTATTATGCTTATGGGATTAACCATAATGCAAGCAAGCAAAAATTTCAAGAACAACAGGCTGTTGAGGATTTTTGAAAGATCAAATAGTATTTCGAAGGCTTATGCGAAACACCTGAACAACTAAGAAGGAGCAGATACTCGATAAGTGCAAGGAATTATCCATATGGGTATTCTTGTGGCAAAGAGACGTAAGGCAGTAAGCTTAAAGGATTCTCGGAACAATGAAGAGCAGTTTGTTGCACCTTGTAATAACAAGCACAATGGGATCGAATGTAAGAATGGCAGGTGCATGCAGTTATCCATAAGGATATAACAGTGGTAGGGAATTTGCAAAGGCGGTGGGCACATGTGTCTCGGGAGAACATCCTAGAGTATCTTTGAAATATTCTGACGCAGTAGGCGATCATCTGTGATTAAGGGCTCTCCGGGAGAAAGTAGTTACGAGAACCTAGAGTCAGATTTAGTAAAATTATTTAACCCGAATAGAGGAGAGATTAGAGTCCCAGAGTATAGGTCAAGGAATAAAAGATCCTAATACCACCCAATTGGCGACGTGGGCCCATGGGCCGCACAGCCAAGTTAGTAAAACAATTTTCATCGACTAGACTCAACTTCGGCCAAGGAGTTGGAAAGGGGGATTCCTACAGGCAGTCGGCTCTGATACCAACTTGTGACGCCCCCGATTCAATCGTACACCAATCATGCACGCAAACGTGTACAATCAAGATCAGGGACTCATGGGAAGATATCACAACACAACTCTAAAAACATAAATAAGTCATACAAGCAACATATTACAAGCCAGGGGCCTCGAGGGCTCGAATACAAGTGCTCGATCATAAACGAGTCAGCGGAAGCAACAATATCTGAGTACAAACATAAGTTAAACAAGTTTGCCTTAAGAAGGCTAGCACAAACTGGGATACAGATCGAAAGAGGCGCAGGCCTCCTGCCTGGGATCCTCCTAACTACTCCTGGTCGTCGTCAGCGGCCTGCACGTAGTAGTAGGCACCTCCAGTGCAGTAGGAGTCATCGTCGACGGTGGCGTCTGGCTCCTGGGCTCCAAAGTCTGGTTGCGGCATCCGGGAAGAAGAGGAAAACAGGGAAAGGAGGGAGAAAAGCAACCGTGAGTACTCATCCAAAGTACTCGCAAGCAAGGAGCTACACTACATATGCATGGGTATATGTGTAAAAAGGCAATATCGATGGACTGAACTGCAGAATGCCAGAATAAGAGGGGGATAGCTAGTCCTATCGAAGACTACGCTTCTGGCAGCCTCCGTCTTGCAACATGTAGAAGAGAGTAGATTGTAGTCCTCCAAGTAGCATCGCATAGCATAATCCTACCCGGCGATCCTCTCCTCGTCGCCCTGTTAGAGAGCGATCACCGGGTTGTATCTGGCACTTGGAAGGGTGTGTTTTATTAAGTATCCGGTTCTAGTTATCATAAGGTCAAGGTACAACTCTGGGTCGTCCTTTTACCGAGGGACACGGCTATTCGAATAGATAAACTTCCCTGCAGGGGTGCACCACATAACCTAACATGCTCGATCCCATTTGGCCGCACACACTTTCCTGGGTCATGCCCGGCCTCGGAAGATCAACACGTCGCAGCCCCACCTAGGCACAACAGAGAGGTCAGCACGCCGGTCTAAATCCTATGCACGCAGGGGTCTGGGCCCATCGCCCATTGCACACCTGCATGTTGCGTACGCGGCCGGTGGGCAGACCTAGCAACCTCCATTACAAAGGAAGTTGCGTTAACGCAGTCCAACCCGGCGCGCGCCGCTCAGTCGCTGACGTCAAGAAGGCTTCGGCTGATACCACGATGTCGAGTGCCCATAATTGTTCTCGCGTAGTTGGTTAGTGCGTATAGGCCAGTGGCCAGACTCAGATCAAATACCAAGATCTCGTTAAGCGTGTTATTATGAAGCAACCGCAAACGCCGACCAGGGTCAGGCCCACCTCTCGCCTAGGTGGTCTCAACCTGCCCTGTCGCTCCGCCACAGAGTAACAGTCGGGGGCCGTCGGGAACCCAGGCCCACCTCTACCGGGATGGAACCACCTGTCCTTTCAGCCCCCACATCGGAACCACTTGCGGGTACTCAATGAGCTGACCCGACTTTAGTCACCATCTGTATAGTATATGTATGTATAGTATATACCCATGATCACCTCCCGAGTGATCACGGCCCGATAGTATAGCAAGGCAGACTGACAAGAATGTAGGGCCAATGATGATAAACTAGCATCCTATACTAGGCATTTAGGATTGCGGGTAAGGTATCAATGACTGTAGCAACAATGACAGGCTATGCAACAGAATAGGAGTAACCGAACAGTAACATACTACACTACTCTAATGCAAGCAGTAGAGAGAAGAATAGGCGATATCTGGTGATCAAAGGGGGGGCTTGCCTGGTTGCTCTAGCAAGGAGGGGTCGTCAACTCCGTAGTCAAACTGGGGTCGCCGGCAGTCTTGGGGTCTACCGGAAAGAAGTAACGGAGGGGGAACACAATAAATAATGGAGCAATCAAAGCATCACAATGCGTAACATGGCAACACGCGGTGCTAGGTGTGCCCTAACGCGGCAGTAGGTGGTACCGGCGAAAGGGGGAACATCCGGGAAAGTATCCCATGTGTTTCGCGTTTTCGGACAGATGAACCGGAGGGGGAAAGTTGCGAGTTTGCTATGCTAGGGATGTGTGGCGGACGAACGGGCTACGTATCCGGATTCGTCTCGTCGTTCTGAGCAACTTTCATGTACAAAGTATATTCATCCGAGCTACGATTTATTTTCTATTAATTTTTAAAGTTTTAAATCATTTTTAGAATTTATTTAGTTAATTTAATTCAACATTATCCAGAATAGTGCATGCTGACGTCATCATGACGTCAGCTTGACGTCAGCAGTCAACAGGGTGTTGACTGGGTCAATCTAACATGTGGGTCCGAGTTGTCATTGGGTGTTAATTAACCTAACAGATTAATTAACTAACATAAGTGATTAGGTTAATCTAATCAAGATTAATTAAGTTAATCAAATACTTAATTAATTAATTAATATTTTATTTATTATATATATATATTTTATATAATTTTTTTATATAAAATCGTTCTGGGGGCTAGGACCCACATGTCATAGGGCCAGCGGGCCTTAACGGGCACGGTGCTAACGGGCGGTGGTGCGGGTGCCCGAGGGGCACTGAGCACGCACGACGCATGCCGGCGCCGGCGGCGGCCAGAGCCAGGGAGACGACAGAGGGGGGATGGCCGCGGCGGCGGAGGTGGCTGCAGCAGGGAGCAGCAGGGCGGTACCGCGCCGATGGTGAGATGCACGGCGCGGCGGGTGGCCTCCGACGAGCAGTGACGAGGGGGCGAGGTCCAGCAGCAGCAGATGCAGCGAGGAATAGGGGGGGCACGGCGAGGCAAGGCAGGGCGACGGCCCGGGCGTAGGGCGTCGCCGTCCGGGGCAGGACGAGGCCGGCACGGGCGTGTCTACGGCGGACAGCACGAGTGCGCGCGAGACGAAGAGAGAGGGAGGGCCGGGGTCGAGGGCGCGCCTGGGGCGCGGCCAGTGTGGGGAGGCGGGGAGCGGGAACAGCACGGGCATGGCCACGCGCGAGGCGCGGGCGCAGCCGACGCGGCCGGGGGCGGCGCCATACAGCGAGCAGGGAGAGGAAGGAGGGGGTGGCGGCTCACAGGGGGCCGTAGGGTCCGAGGAAAATGGGCCCGGGGAGGATGTGAAGACGACGCGTCGGAGCAGGCAGACCGGCGGGGTGGAGGAAGCAGGCGGTGAGGTAGTCCGGCGAGGTGGCCGCGGCGGCAACCGGCGGGGTCGAGCCCCCAAGCCCCGATCCGATCTGGGTCGGGGGAAAGAGAGGAGAGGCGTGGAGAGAGTGGGGGCGAGTGGGGTGACGTGGGGAACGGGCTAGGGTTTCGGGGGGTTATGGGGAGTGCGGGGGTGGCCGGCTGGGCTCTTGCCCAGTTGGTTGAGCCGAATGGGCCAAGAGGCCCAATGGGGGAGGGGCTTTTGTTGTTGTTTTTATTATATTATTATTTTCCTTTTCTTATTTCTTCTATTGCTTTTATTTCTTGTTTCATCCCATTTTAGTTTTAGTAAAATATAAGAGCTGGCCCTCAAATCACAGCACAATATATCCTACCACCAAAAACTAGTTTGGGGTAAATATCATTTCATATTTCTTTTGTATTAATAAAAATGTCATTAAATAATGTTTTCAGCCACTGTTCGAGGTTGTTTAAGGCACTTATCAAATTTCAATAATGTTGTTTACAATTTTATCATAGCCTCTGATTTATCTACTATTTATTGAACATTTTAGTTTTAATATTTGAAAACTTTTATTGTTTGCTTGATTTTAAATTTTGAATTATAATCGGTTTCAACCTAACATGAGATTAGTAACAGTAATCCAGGTGACGTGGCATCATTAGCAAAGGTTTACTGTAGTTTGATTATCCGGGTGTCACAGACGGAGCCTCGAGCTTTCCCATCTGCTAGGTTCTGTCAAAAAACTAGCCAACAAAAGCATATCCACGTGGCTTCAACCATACAGTGGACATCTACAGACCTCTTCAAAGGACTCGGCCAGCGAACACTTCAAGCACATGCAGGGTCGAGGTTGCATACAGTCTGTATTAATCTTCGCCATCAACGAAGACGAGTTGGTCAACAACATGGAGATGCAGATGTGTGGCAGGGAGCGGCCCAGGCTCATAAACCCGATGGCAAGATCTGCCCTGTTTTTTACTCCTTCACTACCTTTAATAGCATTTTATCTTTTTTTAGTTCCTCTCGTTACAGCTTGACATGTAAAGCTTGACCTCTATAAAATAAAGAAATCATACCTTTTAAGGTTCTTAATGCATTTTTGTAGAAGCATTTCCTGTAAGCTATAATAACGTCTTTTAGATACAACGACTAAAGGGGCTTTGTTTCCCTACCTTGAAATACAAGTCTGAAGTACTCATCGTCTCGGATGTTGCATTATATGCATCATTTTTAATCTAGATTTTGTTCAATAGTTGGTTTGCCAGGTTCCTATGTGTACCCCTTACGTTCCTGGCAAATTAGGCTAAGGGTGTAACGGAAGAACCACTGCGATAGTGCCGCCAGTTTAATTGGCAGAGTGTCTCAATGGAGAAAGCCGAAAACTGACTATCTAGGTAAGCCAAAACTGGCGGCAATCCAAAGACCGCGTTAAGCGACGTGTCGTTAGAGATCACTCGTGTTAAATGAAGGGTTTCTTCATAGCATGAGCCGAAGTGGACGATGGCGTAGACCTCGGCTATCTAAGCTCACCACTTCACACACCGGGGGACTCGTCATCAGCCCCCACTGTCAAACTCCTATGACTAAGTGAAATATATAAAGCCGTTTCGTTATAGTTCGATTGCCTAGTTCCTATGAGCACATAGCGCCTCCAAGTACCGAGACATTAGCTAAGAATCGAAGCTGCCTCAAGGAACGCCATCTGTATACTCTACATTGGGGTAGAAGCCGACGACAGGCCACTTTCAGGTCAAAACAGTCAATCAGGAGGGATATTAAATATCAAGCAACACAATCATATGAGGGAATTTTAAAGCCATACTCATTAAAACAAAAGATAGTTTTTATACACACCACGTACTTCAACATTCCGAAGTGTCAACTAGAAATACAAAGTGTCTTTTGGACACATGGCCTCGGTAGCCCGGGCGCACCCTTCCACTTCGGCGAAGAACTACTCCGCGATACGCACCTTCCCTTCGGGGGCCCCCACAGTTCGCCGTGCACACCTTCCGAAAATGTGCCCTCACGCAAGCTTACGCTCGCCGTGCTCCCTCCAGGCATGCAGATCGCTTCCAACAATCCACTTGCGGGTCGGCCACCCGTAGCCTAGCCAGGAGGCCGAAGAAGCTGGTCGAAGGTGCTTCCGCATGCCATAGTTTGATGCAGAGATCTTGTAGCGCCAACCTCGCCACACTAGCAAGGCCCACACTTCACAAACATGGTGGTGGAAGAGCGGGAGGAGGTGTTCTGGCAAACGCAGGCCGACCAGAGGTACAACCTCTGGCTCCTCGTCGAGCACCGACACGCAGAGGAGCAAATCGCCCGCGACCAGGCGAACGATAAAGCCGTCATAGGCATGGTGATGGACGTGGATGAGCAGAAGGCGATGCTTCGCGCCATCTGTGACATCCGCCACAAGCAATGGCGGATGCACATCTTGCGGGCGGAGAAGTACGCTCAGTTCGTGGACATCGACTCGACAATGGAGGAATTTGACGACGTCGCCGGCTCCGCGTCAGCCGTGCCGCCACCGATGTCTGCACCCCGCCGCTATGACGACAAGGCTAGCACATCCACGACCGCCGCTGATAGAACATAGGAGGCCGCTGACATTTGGGTCCCAGGAAGGCCGCCACTACCCTCTTGCCGGGACTCACAACCGGTGAGCTCGCCCGCTTCATGGAGACGGAGACCACTATTCTTCCCATCCCGCCGAACCTTCAGTTTTTGGGGTTCATGGCCGGCCAGTGAGCTTGTTGCCGGACATGGGGAAGACATGTCGTAGGAAACGGGCGGCCGGGGACCATTTAGACTAGTTTAGGATAGCCTAATTCGTTATAGTTATGTTGAAATATATAAAAATGTATTGAATATGCTCCGGTTTAGAAGTTATCTAAATTTGAATGAAAGTTGTCCAGTTTGTTTAAATTTATTTATTTTTGGTTAAATTCCATTCAAAATGTAGCCAGACATTTGCGGATAGCTTTGAACGATGAGCTCCCGTATCAATGCGTGGACCGGTCCACGGACATTTGTCCGATGCCCCAAGATATAGAGAAAGATAAAGATAATATTTTTAGGGATAGCATCCATTTATGAGCCGTGAACTCTATTATTAGAAAAAAATTACCACATGATTTTTTTATTTTGCATTTTTTTCATGCACATTCTTGTCCGACGGTCGGACGCCCAACCCGAGCGCACGTCTGCTCGAACTGCTGAAAAGCGATCCCCGCATCATCCGCCCGCCGCCGCGGCGAAGCCGCCCGTTCTTCCCCGCCTTCCTCCGCCCAAACGCGCAGGTCATCTCGTCCTCCT